>NW_027502271.1:0-39246 GCF_021521415.1 Bidens hawaiensis
TGAAACCTATGGATGCAGTTGCTGAGCTCTGATGAAATGTGGATGTATGCTCCGATAGCTTATAATGGGATGGACATGGGTCTCTACCAGAAGCTTTCACAATCTTGAAATTACGAAAATTTTATTAAATTGCCGGATTAATTAATAAGTTAACTAAAATGACGAAGAGATTTATATAATATCTGTCCTGACTAAATTGTAATTATGAAATTTAATATTTTTTTTTTCTAGTCGTGAGAAGTAATTCTCATGGTTTTAATTTATATGTATATCAACAATATATATTGTATAATTGAGTATCAACTAATAAATTTTGTGGTGACTTATCTTGTTTGAAAGTTGTGTTCTTTAGTTGCAAGATCCACTGATTTTATATTTCAGTATGGTGGGTAAATATAAACTAAACGGGTGCCCGTGCGATGCAGCGGGTAACACTAAATTCTAATAATCATAGATGTTCATGGTTAGTTTGAAACATTAAAACCGTTCAAATTACTAATCATCAGTTTGGTTTCATGGTTTGTTTTTTTCCTTTTTTGGTAATTGGGTTTCTAATTTTTTAAACCATAGCAAATAGTTAGTTTGCAGTTTACACTGAAAACCGACCATATAAAACCTGATCGGACAGTAAATTTATAATTAAAGCTCCATCTGTGAAACTAAACTGTTAGTAACGATACAGGTATAATTTTCAACGGTGTGTTTCGGTCTTCAACGACAACAAAATGTTACTGGCGGTTTGGCTCACGGTTAACTTATAAACCGTCAAAATCGAATTAAGAAAACACATATAGGTTACATTTTAAATTTTTTAATTGAAAAAAAATATATAACAATACCATACTCAAATTAAAGACAATAGAACGCTCATTTTTATGGTGTAATTTTTTTTAAAAAACTATTAACGTACGAAAAAGTTATTGTTGTTTAAAAATCGTTGGTGAGAAATTGGTTTTAAAATTAAAATTATAAGGAATACATGAGTAAAGATGATGGACCAAAGTTAAAACTATTTTATAAATTTATAAAACTTGAGTTACGTAAAGGGAGAAATATTGTAATTATTTTTAAGCATATTTTGTAATAGACAAGTTTGCCCTTAACTTAGATGCTTTATGAAATGTATCATATGCATTACAAGTTGTAAATTACTTAAAAAAGTTAGTGTCTTAATGCCCTTGTTTGGTGTATTATATATAGTAAAGATATATAGCGGAGGTTATAACATGGTTGGTTCATGTAATTTTTAGATTTTGTATATAGCGGAGGTTTAAACTTAAACAATTATAAACTTGATTTTAATAGTGGAGTTAAGTCCGTATAAAATAACCAAAATACTCTCAACAACAACAACAACAACAATAATAATAATAATATAAATGGGTCCATCCCGAATAATGAGACCCTCTAAATTGAGATAGTGCGGTAGCCTAAATACAGGAAGTCATCGTTCTAAAAGAATAAAATGAAAGACTTGAAAATTTTAGAATTGTAACATCAAACATCAGTTGAAGAGGAAGACCTAGCCATCTTTATAAGAAGATGAATGTCTTCTTCATCATAACGCATTTTGGGCACTTAATGATAGTGAATGAGAGAAGAACTTTCACAATTAAGCATGCTTAATTGAGAGTAGTATCAGGATGAATGATCTCCTAGAAAGTCTGTAATATTTGTTAATTTCCAACCCGACCTGTTTTAGTTTTCGATGTGATTCGAAACCTCTTTTAATCAATGAAATGTTGGATATTTATGTTTTAATCATGTTAATAGTCATTGATACTAAAGTTATATTTACCATGCAAACATGCTCGCAAGTCTTGATGATCGAAATCGTTACTTATACCGCATTACGTATTTAAAGCGTTTGAAAAATCGTATAATCTAACTCGATATTTGGAGTCTCTAATAAGTTATATATATACATACATATATATATATATGTGTATTTTGCCTATACATAATAATTTGTAACTCAAAAGTATGCTTCTTTCATTTCATAAAACAATAAATTGTTGCATGGACCTTTAACATGTAACTTGCCTAAGTATTATATATAATTAAGTTTTGTACCAAATATTCTTTCCTATATCTTAAAAATATAAAATAATCCAACCCAAAAACACCCTAAAACCGTCCAAACCCACCCCCTTTTCTCTTCCCCAAGTTTTACATTTTTTACAAAAATAAAATATCCTAAGATAACCCTCTAAATCTTGTTATATATAAGAGACTATCATCCTCTCTTTTTCTTTTGTACAATTCTTATTCTTCTTTGAAATTCAAAGAAGAATTTATCCCCCCCCCCCCTCTCCTCTCTCTCTCTCTCTCTCATCTTCATCTTTCTTATTATTACTATTCATCTTTTTGTTAAAAATTAAGGTTAACGAGTGGTTGTGTAACATTTATTGTACTATCTTTAAGGTTTCTTTTATTCTTATTCATCTTCTTCATTTACATGGTTGCAAAGCCATCATATATTCATGTCAATGATCCCACATAATCTATACACCATGGTGTGTGTTGTGGAGGAGACAAAAAACTAAAGGTTGAAAAATGATCTTCAATGGTCACACCTTAACAAAGTTCTTGCATTTCTTGTAACTTTATGTTTTAATTTGATTTTCCTTAATAGAATAACCATAAGGGTTTGATGATACATCTTATTTATATGATGTATTCATCACCCCATTAATAACTTATATATTTTCATCAAAAATTATTTCAAAATGCCTAAGGACATTACTAATTGTAATGATTCAGAATTGACATAATTCTTTAGCCAACAAAGGTTGAGCCATAACTTTATCATAACAAAGTGAAATAGAGCAAGACCAAAGCCTATAACTAGATTCATTGAGTTTTGGTTCTAATGACGTTTTATTTGTATTTAATTCATTTGTATGACTTCATAGTGGTCAAATTAAAATTTGTGCGTAGATATATACTCTTTTAGAAGAAATTGGGTCCGAATCTGACCAAACCTTCAAAATAAAAGTTCATAACACATTGATTTAGTTTTTTGGAGTTTTTTTTTATAATTTTTAGGTATTGTTTCATATTTGTTTTTAATTTATCTATTATGCGACAACAAGCTGTCTAATTTTGTTTTCATCTTCTTTTTCTTTTTCAAGTATAAGTAATCATGTCATACCATTATAATCATTAGTTATTCTTCGTTAACAGAAACTAAAACTAGCTTTATTACTTTTGTTTATGGCTTACGCTTTAGGCCATTTACACGCTTAACCAAAATCTTAATCTTTCAATCCACAAAATTCAAGGTGATCGAGTTTACATACCCATTTTTCATCTTTTATATTTTCGGGGTAGCATGTATACCACATCAAGTTTTCTTAATGTTTTTGCATCATGTATTTCAAATACAAATCAACCTTATGTATATGTTTGATTATTTTATGCTCTATAACTATGCTCTATGTGTCTATGTGTTTATTTTTGAAGTGTTGGTTTGGCTTCATATATCCCCGTTTAGTATGATCATACATTTACCAAGTACGTTTATTTTGTATGAAAAGGAACGGGTCCACATCAATTTATTTGCTTACATATTCATAAAGATTGTAATACTCATCATTTACATGTGAATTGTAATTTTTATCTATATAATATATTTAAACTTATGTATTCTTACCAACATTCGTGTTGACAAACTCTATTTTTATACATGCTGCAGGTTCAAGTATTTGATGTAATCAAGATCGAAGAAACTTAGTTTGGCCTTAGGTATTTGTTCGAAGATTAATGTATGATATTTGATCCAATGGTTATAATTGTGTGCTTTATACAATGTTATAAATTAAATAATTCTTATTGTTTTAATTAGTGTCTTTGAGTTACTTTCGATCAATACGTTAAACCCCGACATGTTTCGCTGCTTTGGTCGGGATGTGACAAAGTCTCCACCTAGACAACCAAAAGCAAATCTACGAGGCGATTATAGTTCGTCTCGGCCAAAACGGACAATATTATGGTGCGGCGGTAGATGGGCTGTTACAGTAATTTAAGGAAAGTCTTAGGTGACGAAATATCGGAGTCTTGATTGGTGGAATTCAAACCAATAGCTTGACTAAAACGCCTTTGGTTGCACACCACTTGATCGACTTGTCATGGTAGTGCACATGGATAAGGTATCATGATAAATATATTAGTGTCGTTGGATCTAACAGTCAAAACGTAACATAAGCGAAAAGATACATTAGTGGAAAAACATGAAGGGATGTGGCGATGACTAAGATGTAAAGGGAAAAAAAATAAAGTGATAGAGTTACAATGCGATAACGGTAAAGGGGGGCATGAGCCATAATATAAGGAAATTGCGCAGAAAAACATCAACGATGGCACATGTTGAATAAGAAGCGAACAAGGAAATTAGAAGGCAGGGGGGGGGGTGTTATTATTTGGAGCTTGTTAAGAATATGACATGTGTTTCAACAAAACATTGTGATACTTCGCAGCAACCTGTAAAGAACAACAATTTTTTTTTTGTCATAATAGAAACATGAATACCAGTGCTTGGTAATCTGAATTCTCGATTTGAGATATCGAGTGACCCTTCGAAACACTTATATTCAATAGGTATAACACAATTATAAAAGATCATATAGCAAATGATCTATATAATAATACAATCTAGGGGTGAGCAAAAGTTAAACCATAACCGAAAACCGATCATTATCCAAAAAAAATTAACTGCAATATAACACAACTAAACAAGATTAACTGTCCATTTGTTTATGGTTAATACGTCTTCGTTACCTGACTTTAAACAAAATCGACCCGAATCTTGAATGATTGTGTTTTTTTAAATTGTATACCCCATTTCCGTCTTATACCTTTATTTCCGACTACAAACATTTAAATTAATGATACAATTGTCTATTACCATAACTTGAAACATTATAACCAAGCTTGAAATATACATATTTTAGCTTCAAAAATTCATAATTGGGTCTGCAACAATATAACCGAACTAATTTCAACTAAAATAAAAGGAAAAAAAAACATAAACAATACATTGGACAATTAATCAAACCTTAACCAACGGTTAACCGACCATTCGGTTACCGTTATAGTTAAATCATCTTACATAAACAAAACCTTGATTATAGTTATGGTTAAGTTCCTATAACCCAACCAAAACTTTTTGCACCCCTAATATAATCTACATGTGGCTATGCATATCAAGTAGGTTAAGAAACTAATTGATGCGTGCCCACGTTGCCCATATCTTCACTCACATGACATCCATGCAACAACATAACCTCCATGTTCACTTTAGCTTATGTTTATTTACAGTTTTAGATTAGTTTCTTAATTCCATTATGTCCATGTTTTTAGTAGGTCATGCATATGCACGTTTCATTCTTCAAGTTTGTAAGCCTTATAAAAAGAAGAAATTTGATAAAAAAAAACAATGTCTCGTTCTCTCTATTATTTCTTTGAAGTCTAACCCGCTCAAAGGGTCACTATCTTGAGAGATTAGCCCATCTCGAATCGGCTTCTATCACTAATCATGCTGATTAACATGCAACATATGACTCATTTTCCTTATATATGTATTATCTCACGCAAAATTCCATGATAATAATGTTATACTTTACATGCCAGATACTATGTCATCCCATCGTTAATAACTTGCTATACCAAGCCAAGATTTACACAGTGACAGAATCCTAATCATCAATTTACGGTTACTAATTAGTAAACTTACATGTTCTCGGTAAGGGATTTGCTTTCAATTCATAAAAAAGCTCCGCTCTGTAATAAAAAGAAGAAAGTACATCAAAGTAGAATTATGACTACATGTAGGCTCATTTGGAAGACGAGAAATGAGTCAATTTCCTCCAACAAACAAACCGATAGTCATCTCTAAGGTGATGGGGGACGTAGTATACTTTCAAGTCGTTGCTTTGTCTCGTAATGCCTTCTAGCGGCTTATTAATTTTTACCTTGCCTTTGAAAAAAGAAAAGAAAAGAAAATAATATAACATACCATGTGATGAAACAAATAAAATCACTTCATATTAATGCGTAGTGTGTGTTAGGTTGTGTTTGTTTTTGCTTATAAGGTCTTCAAGGAGCATATGTCTGCGGGCGTGCAAACATAAGCTCTTGAAGACTATTTGTTTTTAAATTAAAAAAAGATCTGAAAACTGTTTTTATGGTCTTAAAAAATAAGCTTTTTTCACCATCTTCACACTTCTTAATATCATACCAAGTACCAACACCTAATGTCCAACACCACCACCTCCCACCGTCCCCCACCACCACCACCATCCACCGTCCTCCGCCGCCACCAGCCCACCTCCACCGTCTGCCGCCTCCACCGTCTGCCGCCGCCACCGTCTGCCGCCGCCACCGTCCGCCGCCACCACCACCCACCACCACCGTCCACCACCACCACCACCACCCAACACCACTGTCAACCACTCACCACCACCACCGTTAACCACCCACCATCACCACCGTCCATCACCACCACCACCCCCGTCGGCCACAGCCACCGTCCACTACACCACCACCCACCGTCCGTCGCCACCACCACCCGCCACCACCATCCACCACCACCCGCCACCACCGCCACCACCCACCGTCCGCCACCACCATCCACCACCACCACCCCGCCACAACCATCCGCCACCCACCACCACCACCACCGTCCATCACCACCACCCACTGTTCACCGCCTACCACAATTGTCTACCACCACCCACTTCCATAGTTCGCACACTACTATCAATTATTTTAGCAGTCTACAAACATTAAATAACTTTTATCTACTATAATATATATGATATCTAACTACTTTTCAGCTTATGCAGACGATATTCAGTTTATAAAACAAACAGTATTATATTTTCAGATTGCAGACCACATCTTCAATTGCAGATATTAAATTAGATGAAATCAAATTGCAGTATTAAAAAACAAACAACAACCTTAGTTTTACAATAGCCTCCTCAGTCCTCGTAGTATCGATTATCGAAATCTAAATTGACATCAAACGCTTATTACGGGATCTTCATATTATTCATCCCCTTAAACCCTAACAATATCACACTCAATGTCAAACCATCAACGTTACTCCAGCAAGAATCGACAACAGCGATTCGTACCCAAATCATCCCAAACCCTAAATTCCAACCCAACACTCTCAGATTCTCTTCGAAAGCAGCAATCATCTGATCATCTTAATAATAATAATAATAATAGCAGTTGGTCCGATGGAAATTTCGTAAATTACTTGCCGCAGGATGAAGCCGTTGCGGCGGGTTTAGGTGCTGAAGATGGTGGGTTGGACCCGGTTGAGTCTCAGAGAGTTGTTGATTTCTTGAATCGAGAGTCTTCTCGCTTGCTTAAGCTCAATCCCAAAGATTTTTGGAAACAAGGTTTTTATTTATTTATTTATTTATTTATTTATTTATTTATGGGTTTTGATGGGTTTATTGCAATTATATCAATTGTGCATTTGTTTGATTTTTTTTTTTTTTTTAACTTTAATTGATTGTTCTTGATTAAATCTGCAAGAATTGTAAATAACTGTAAACTTGATTGCTTCTTTGATGTACTTGTATATGTTGCTTATGTTATTAAATTATGGGTTTTGTTAGGTTTATTGAAATCATATCAATTGTGCATTAGTTTGATTTTTTGATCAAGGTTTTTTTTTCTTTTTACTTATTTATTATTGATTGATTTTGAATAAATTTGCTTCATTTTGTTGAGAACACATAATTGTAAATAATTGTGCACTTGAATGGTTCTTTGATGTAGTTGTATATGTAACTTATGTAATTAAATAATTGGCATTTTTTTGTGTTTATAATAGTGTCTTCACTAATTTGGTGCAAATGCATCGTTACCTAAAATTGTTACTAGTTTGATGTTATTCATTTTGTTTTGATTTCAGTGGCTAGTGATACATCTCTTCATGCTTTTCTTGAAAGTTTCTTGAAGTATAGAAGTAGATGGTACGACTTTCCTTATCGTGGAGCCAAAGGAACAGTTGCAGGGGTGATTGTTGGCGAGCATGAGCTAAGCCGACGCGTGTTCATGATTCTCTATCGCATGTATGCATGTTTATTATTATTATTATTATTATTATTATTATTATTATTATTATTACTATCGTAATCATATATTTGGTAGTATCATTTACTTCATGGTTGGGTAATGCTTACCATGTAGGTCTTCAAACCGGGATCCTGGTGCCAGGTCATCCGACAGTCTAAGTGCGAAAGATCACACAGGTGATTTTAAAAACTATGAATTTATTGACAGGTTAATATTTATAACTTTTTTGTTTACTAGATATACATGTAGTCATTTTGCAGGATAAGAAGTTGCTCGACTTGCCTAAGTTGCTAGATATATGTGCCATATATGGTCACGAGAATGAAGAGTTGACCCGATTAATTGTAAGTGGTTACAAACGTGTGTTAGTACTTGTAGTATAAATGATCTTATATGTACTTATATTCTCATTTTTCAGGTTAATAACGCGATAAAGGTGCAGCCTTTGATCCATGACAGTTTTACCCCTGCAATTTCTCATTTTCTAAACTTAGTTCATACCATGGTTGACCGCTGCACCACATCTTTAGAGGTATTTTTCATTATTTTTTGATAAGTGTATTCACCATATTAAGTAGCTTAAAATTTTATCTGTTGGGTTGAATTAGGTTTTATATTCATCTTATGATGAACAAGATAACAGTTTCACTCGACTTCACACCGACTATCTTGAGGTGATTTGACTATTTTTAATTAGATAATAGAGTGTCATATTGTCATTAACTTATAATTAATGCTATTTTATGTTCTACATTTTCTTTATTTGTAGATAATGGATTTTATAAACGATGCTATCGTATCAATGCATGCTTTAGTTACGGCTTACAATTATGCAGCTGTTTACTTTTCTTCTCCTGTTGAAGCAAGGTAAACACCCTTTTAGCCAACAATCATACAAAAAATTGTTTTTTATTTTATTTTATTTTGAATTTTATTAATATGTTGTTGCAGTTATGGAAGTGATGAATTGTTAAAAGTTCTTGCGAGACTGCATGATTCCTTGTTGCCAGCATTGCAACAAGGATTTCAGATATTATTCAAAGCAGAAAAAGATAAATTGGGAGAAATTGTCATTAGTCTGAAGATGTTAGCATCTAGAATAGTTAAACTCAGTTGGAGTCTACTGAACATTAGTTACTTAAGTGAAGAGGTGTTTCACGAAGGCGTTTATTTTCCTACATCTTCAAAAATATTCCCGGCCCAAGTTGAAGATCCCGTTATCCGTTCAGACATTTTGGTTCAGACGTTTCGGGAAATCAATGAAGAAGCTTCAACCGTGTCATTGCTTAAAAGTGTTGAAAGAAGTTACCAGTTAATGAGCCGACTTGAGTTTTTAGGGAATCAAGGATGGGTATTAATGGATGATGAACAGTTGCGGTTTCTTTCGGGAATCATAGCGGTTAATAACGGTTCAGATATGTTAAGTTTGCCATCGACTAAAGTGGCGGAAATGAATGAAGATAATGCGATAACCGAGTCAAAAATCAGTCAAGTTAAAGACTTGTTTCCCGATTTTGGAAATGGCTTCATTTCCGCGTGTCTTGAAGTGTATAATGACAACCCAGAAGAAGTTATTCAGAGGATTCTAGAAGATACTCTTGATAAAGATCTTCGGTCTCTCGATACTTCTTTAGCGGTGGTGCCGCCCAAAATCAACGCTCCTTCGGTGGACAAAAAAGATAAAGGAAAAGGGAAGTTAGTTGAACCTGAATCGGAACCGAAAGCTGATTATACATTACCGAAAGTCAAAACCGAAGGTCAATCGCCCACATCATCATCGTCCTCATCTTCGGTTGGAAGATTTGTAAGGAAATCATCAACAAATGTGCCGGATTCTGAAATTCTTAATTCGAATGATGAAAAGTCGAAATCTTTTGCTCTTAAATCGGTTCTTGAATATGAAGATGAGTATGATGATTCGTTCGATGATCTGGGTTTAAGTGTCGGTGATGATTCGGGTCTTGATGATTTGAGTGAGAAGGTGACTTCTAATGGAGTTTCGGCTTCAGATGCTTCTAGATGGGGGTCAAGACAAAAGCCTCAGTTTTTTGTGAAAGATGGGAAGAATTATAGTTATAAAGTGTCCGGTTCGGTGGCGGCTGCTAACTATAACGAGGCTTCGATAGTTAATCAAACACAGAAAGAGTTGATTCACGGGCTGGGCCGTGGTGGTAATTTCCCGTTAGGGGCAGCACAGAAGGTGATGGAGGTTAATGATAGAAAATATGGTGGTGAACCGAACAATGAGAAAAAGGACGTTAATGCCCCTATGAGGTCAAACAAAGGGCAGTATGATGAGCAAGGTGGACGTGGGAGAGGGAGAGGATGGGGTAGGGGTAATAGTGGAAAACATCAAAGTGTGAGCAAGTCAAACGATGGGGAGGATAGTAACGGGTATGGTGGTGGGCGGGGTAGAGGCGGTAGAGGGAGAGGATGGGGTAGGGGTAATAATGGAAGAGAACAAAGTGTGACAGAGTCAAATGAAGGGGAGGATAGTAATGGGTTTGTTGGTGAGCGGGGTAGAGGTGGGAGAGGAAGAGGCGGGCGAAGAGGTGGCGGGAGGAGTAATAATTACAGGAAAGATCAAGCTATGAAAAAACACTTTTCCGGGCTCGGTGGGGTTTGAGAGAATCGTAGTTTTTTGGGAGATCTTGGTCGTCCGAATATGATCAAAGGGTCAAAATATGGTTTACTGAAATACTGTGACTCAGTTGTTTGTAATGGTACCTCCCCCTCTTGTTTTTATTTTCTCTCCAATTTTATAATTTTGGATTCAAAAGTTACAACATATGATACACAGTTTTAGAATGTTTTATGTACAATGTTCACATTCTCAAAAGTTTTATAATGTTGGATTAAAAAGTTGCAGACTTGTTACTTCTGAGTAATAGCTTTGTATATTGATACTGGTGTGGCACTAGCTGGTAGATAAAATCTAGATTTTGAAATGAGTGGCTTGTGATTACACTATAAAAGTTGTATGCTTGATAAAGTAGTTGAAGGTGTTAAAACTAAAAAAATCGATTTCAGCTATGAGCTGACACATTTTGTTGTAAGGTGGAAAGGAGTCCTGGGACAGGAAACACCGTCGCAAGTGGTTTGCGTTGGCCATAGGGTCAGAATTTGGGTTTCTGAATCTGTTGATGAAGCCGATAATGTGAACGTTGGTAGAATAAATATGTGCAATCGGGTTGCGCTAGGTTGCAAGTGGTTTGGGTAGTTTTAACTTTCAAGTAAAAATGAGGTGACGGTTGGTTGATGTTTTGGGTAGTTTGTAGGGGCGAGCCTTCCACCCTAGGCAACATATAAAATAGAACAGCAAAATAATCTACCAAGTAATCGTTTCGGGTCAGATAAGATAGCAATAGGTCATACTAGGTTCGAATAATAATAATAATAGGACGATTTATAAAATGTTCAGTTTGGTTTGGTCAAGGCGGGTTTAAACAAACTGAGGTAGTTAATCGCTGCATAGAATCGTATCTCAGGTGCATGACTTCTGTATATGTTTGGCTGAATGGTGGTATAATACCAACTTTCATCCAACCATCAATCTAGCTCCATGTCAAGCTTTGTATGGTTTTACCCACCACCAATATTTGTCCCATACATTCGAAGAGATTGCCATGTTGACGCAATTGATTAAATGTACTGTGAAAGGGAGGAAACGATCAAGAACTGAAGCAATCCCTACTGCACGCCTAAAATCGGATGAAGATATTGGCAGACAGATATCGAACTGAAAGGAAATTTGAAGTGGGCAAATGGGTATTTGTAAAACTACACCCACAATGTCAATAACTCATTGTTACACGAAACATAATAAGCTTAGTCCTAAATACTTCGGTCCATTATTAGTGCATGTTCAACCGATTCCCACGTATGTAGTGCGTTCAAGGTTGCTATTTTCCCCATTTTCCACCTTCCAACCGAAGAAGTTTGCTTTTAAAGGTACCCACTTATTCCAATCCAACACAAAAAAAAATTAATAAGATTTATGTATCATTCTTAATTTGATTACAAATTATAATGATAATTATAATCATTGATATTTAAAACTGAGCATTCCTCATAAATTCATTTCACCTAAATGTCTCACATCCAATCCATTTACCACCATATCAATATATACCATACCTTATTGGTGTCATAAACACCACTAGTTTCCCTCAACATTTTTAATACAACAGAAGCCTTGGATCATCCATACAAAATTCTCTTTATCACCAAATAGTATCAAGCTCTCTACCACTAATGCTTCTTAAATAATCTTTTAACAAAATCAGCTTCCATATATGTAGCGGCATGCTGCAGATTCTCACTAATCATCAAAACCCAAAGCATAATGACCCACATTCTTATCCTGCTCACAAAAGAAAGAAAGATAAAATAAATTTCATGTCAACAAAAAAGATTATCAAGCAGTAAAATAAAATGATTACAACTAAAAAAACTGTCATAAAAGACTTGCCTGCGACAGCATTCGCTGCTTATTTAGATATTGCGTCCTCGCTTTATTAAGAGCCGAATTTGGAGACTTGTACATCCTCTGTACCAGAAGAAAATATTTTTTTAAATCAAATAATGGAAAAAAGGGTTATATTTTAGTAAATAGAAACCTTTTCTATCCCAGACACACGATCCCCACCGGGATGAAGGTTTTTCTTCGGTGTGAAGTCGAACACTTCATGAAGAAATTCATTTTCCTGTTTATGAAACAAATGAACCACTGTCTAAATAGGATAATTCTTCATTCAAATATATAATAAACAAAATAATTTTAGAAAGGATCAAACCTGCATGTGCTTGATGAATCCTCCTCGAAGAAACCGCTTTAAAAAGTTTATCTGTCAATAAAAAATGAATATTGTTGTAATAATATTGTTTACAAAAAAAGAGTGTCTGCGGGTCAATCCAGCCCATTTTGACCCGACCTAGCCCGTTTAACAATAAGCAACATTATACAAACCTGTACCAACTGGCACCATGTTGTGGTGGTCAGTGACTCGCCACCAATCTTCATAGATGTTTCGGGACTATAACCGTCCTATTTATAACAAAAAAAAAAAAAGACTTTAAAAACACTATTTTAGACAAATACAACATTTTCCAATGCTATTGCTACAAAAATACCTCAAGAAATTCTAGAACATCACGGAAGGCGTTCCTCTGGTTGTTAAGATCCTTTTTAGCAGAACCCTTACCACCCGCTTCAACAGAAAGATTCCTAACTTGATTCAAGATTTTAGCTTTTAAACCTTGAATATGTGTGATATCTTGGTTGGAGAATCTTTCAAGATTCCCGATTTCAAATACAAGTGCAAGCGCTTCACCAGCAGCAATACGAGCCGATCGGTCATCTTTCTCTAAAAGAGTTGAAAAATAAGAAATTGACCTGTGCAAATATATAAACGTTAGCTCAAGGTTCTCAACTGAAAGTTTCAGAAGCTTAAATGGGTCGATATGGGTGTATTTATTTCAAACATGTAAAAATCAGCTTTTAGCTCATGGTTCCTAATTGAATGTTTCAGAAGCTTTAACGGGTCGATTTGGGTTTGTTTTATTTCAAACGGGTCAAAATCAGCTTCTAACTCATAGTTCTTCAATTAAAGTTTCAGAAGCTTAAACGATTGGGGCATGCTTTATTTCAAACAGTTCAATTTGGGTGTGTTTTATTTTAAACGGGTTGATTCGGGTTGTGTTGTATTTCAAACGGGTCGAAATCAGCTTACCCTTGCCAGCTTTTAGGGTCAAGTGTCGAACCATCCATTGTTGTGAGAAGAAATGACCAAGCGGATACCATGGAGGTTATTACTGGCGGTGATGGTTTAGTTGCAACAACCTGAAATTTGAGTAATTTTAGAATACCATAATAAAGTCAAAGTCAACATACAACGGTCAAGGATGAACACATTTGGGCCCAATTTAGGGTGGACCACTTGCCACATTATCTGCATGCACTTATCGGTTTCATCGGCTTCATTTCCGCCAACAAAAGTGATCACAGCCAAACAATCTAGCAACTATATAGAATAATGAAATCATCAAATTAATATTATTAAAAAAACATAACAAGAGACAAGTTAATATGTATATCTACCGATGCTATCTTTGATGAATCGGAACGAGATTTGAGGGCCTCAGAAATGGGAGAAATTGATTCTTCTAGTATTTCTTGAGCTTTCTTACCAGGACCAGTAGTTAGAGCTAGTAATCCTGTTGACACATAACACTCGATGAATATATAATAAATTAAAAAAAAAATGAAATGAGACGCGTTAATATGTACCTATGGCATGTGATGCTAAAGCTACCTCTTTTGCAGAACCTTTCTTTATAGAATTCAGACACTGATGCAGCATTGTTGCAAATCTAACAAGAAAATAAATTAAGAAACTAATTTGTTATATAAATAAAGAAATTATGGCTGGCAATTGGGTACCTGTTAAGGACACGATAAGACCTGTAAATTAAAAAGGTGCGGTATGTGATTTTTCTATTTTCTTAAATAATTGAAATTAGTAGGCTAGACTCCCTCATTATCCCTTATTGGTACACAAAACTTAAAACTGTCTTATAGTCATGACATATAAAGTAGTTAAACGAGTCGTATTCAAGTTTTAAATTTGTGTCACGCGCGTCGCCTCTTACCTGTTAAACCTGCTAAGACACGAATTGCCAGCCCTAAAAGAAATGTTCAATTAGTTAAAAATTAAACATAAAACCCTTATGAAAAAAGCATAGATGCAAAAATGTTCTTACTTCTTTTCGACAAATTCATGAGGCAAGTTACTGGTAAAACCCTCTATGATTGCCACCAAAGCGTTCTCCCTTGTTGACCCCCTTTAACAAAAAAAGGTATATATATAAAGTTAAACTAGAGTGCATATGAATACAAACCAACCATGAAAGCATGCTGGTGTAAAATATCGTAACTATAATTATTCAAATTGCTCATGTTATTTCACAAATCCTAAGAAAAATCAGTTTTTTTTTCTTGCAAATTGCAATACAGCCATTATTTTCTTAGAAATTTGCATTTTACCAAATCCCAAGAAAAATCAGTTGTTTCACAAATCCTAAGAAAGATCATTATTTTGTTGAACCATTATTTTCTTAAAGATTTGTATTTTACCAAATGCTACAAAAAATCAGTTAAATAACATTTCCTAAGAATGATCAATTAGTTTGTTCAAATACAACCGTTATTTTCTTAAAAGTTTACACTTTAACAAATCCTAAGAAAAATTAGTTATTTTATTGAAATACAACCATTATTTCTTATAAAATAAGTTTTTCACAAATCCTAAAAATCAGTTATTTTCTTGATATACAACCAACATTTTCTTAAAAAATTGCATTATTTTTATATTATTTCACAAATCTAAGAAAAAGCGGTGATTTTATAGAGATACAAACATTAAGGGGGTGTTTGGGTGAGCTTTAAAACTTGCTTATTTGCTTATATGTTTGTTGAAAAGCAAAAGGTGTTTGGCAAATCCAAAAGCTCACCCAAAGTTCATTAAAATTTGCATTTTAAGAAACATGGTTTCCAATGAAATTAATAAAAGAAACACCTTTTCTCAAACAATGCATCTAAGCTTTGATCAAGCACACTCTCTTTATCGGTCTGCACATCCTCCCCACCCGTCGCCATTATCTGATCCGACCTGCAAGTCGACGAAGAACTAACACTATCTGTATCATCACTATCAAGCATTGCAGCATTCTTCCTCTGAACACGACCTGAAAAAACAGAGCAATAAACACCGTTAATCAAACAAAACCATATAAAGTTGACTCAAAACTTTTACCGGATTAGGGGAAACAAAAATAACACCGTTTTCAAAACTGGAAACCAATTAATTAACCAAAAAAAAAACCATAATTTAAATAAATTCAAACATAACCTTATATCCAGGAAAAAGTACACCCAAAAATCTATACATAATAAATAACCAACCTTTTTCACCCTTAGATATAGTAACTTATACACGCAATTTCAATCATTTCGTATCTCAAATTATCATTTTATAATTTATAAATTTTCATCACTAAGTATTTAATGCTCAACCCGTGTGGTAGACGGGTTACTAACCTAGTTATCATTATAAACTCATACACATTAAACATCTCGCCCGATTTCAAAACCGGAAACCAATTAATCAACAAAAAACAAAACCCAAATTTAATTAAATCCAAAATAAACCCAAAATTCAGCCAAAATGATACACAATAAACATAACGCCCAATTTCAAAACTGGAAACCAATTAATCAACTAAAACAAAATCCAAAATTAATTTAAAACAAAACCCTATAAAACAGGGGCATAACTAAACCCAAAAATTACAAAATCATAGATAATAAACAATTGGGTAGGTATATAAAAATTCAACTTACGTTGATGAAAGCTCCTAATTAATTAATAGCGTTAGAAAGAGATACAAGGCCGATGATGAACAGGGTACCGTAGAAAAGCTAATTGAGAATCAAGAACGATGAATTGGATTGATTTTGACGAATTGGAAGAGAATTGATCCATGAAAGGTTCGATCTTTGGGTTTAAATTATGGGTTTTCCGGTGAAATTGAAATTAAACCGGTGGGTGTTTGACTAGGAAGGAAGGATGGATGTTTTGATTGTGTGTGTCTTGGGAAGGATGACGTCGTTGGAATATTCGCTGCTTCCACACCATGAGATTTTTTTATTTTTTTTAATAAATGGTCGTTAATAATTTTATTATTGTGAATTCATGGTCATGGTTCTTGTGTTTTTCATGTTTAATAACTTTTATTTTTTTTTATTTTATTGAATCATAAAAAAAAATCTAGTAAGATGCTAGACCGTGGGTAAAATAACAAATACCCACCAAAGATACATTACAACAAGTCAAAATTACAACATAATGGCTTATCAAGAAAAACACGCTTTATCCGGTACTTAATCCAAAGACATCCTAGCACCTTGACTTCTTGAACGATGGCATTCAATATTGCCCTCTTGTTATTATGAACAACACTATGTCTAGCTTTTCAGATTGCCCAACAAGTCATCATCAGCACTGAAAGCACCATCCTTTTGCTAGTTTCATAGCCAACCACATCTTTGTGTAACTTCAGCAGGTTTTTCATGAAGAAGGCAAAGTATCTGAAACATCTTACGCAACGATTTAACCGAAAATATGTTAGGCCGTTTCAAGGGCCTCAATCCAATCGAACATTCCAAAGCAGTCAACATAGGTTGCATGGTTGTGTTTGTTGATTAATATTATTATAATAGTATGTGGTGTATAATATATGTATATATATATGTATATATATAGACACACACACACATATATATATATATATGTGTGTGTGTGTGTGTGTGTGTGTGATAGGGGCTACAACACCACTACATCCCCTAAAATGAAAATCGCCATGCCTCAAAAATCGCTCCATTTTATAGCCCTCTACTATACATAACCTTAATGAGTTACCTAGTAGACATTGTCTTTACCGGAAAAAAGAGGAAAAGAAAACACGAGTAATATAAAATAAAATTAAACCACAAACTAATAAAACAATAATAAGAATGGTAACATGTTGCAAACTAATTTTCAAGCATGTTCTTGATAATCTTAATATTAAATATATATAAACGAAACATTTAAAAGTTCTCTAGTTGCTCATTACATTCTTTTAAGTCACTAGATTGCTTTATTTGTAAATTGATGTTTCTCATACAATTAACTCGAATTCACGGGAATGAATCTCACAAAACCCAGATAGCTCTTAAACGAGTTATAACATCTCATTAAATTAAAAAGTAATCTCACCAAACATTTGATATGAAAATCCTATAAAATCGGGATATACTAAAAATTAATATATGATTTTTTAAAAAAAATATATTATTTGAGATGCAATTTTATAGTAAAAAAAAAAAATAAGCGGGTCATGGGTCTTACCAAACCCAGATAGCCTTTACACCAGGTTATAACATCTCATTTATTTGTGAAACCCTTTCATCATCAAACCCTAAGTATATTATTAACTTTCTAAAAATAAATAAAATCAAAATCTAAAAAAATATATAAATATTAGAAATGCATAATGTAAAACAATATTGTAATACGGGGAATAAAAGTTAGTAATAATAATAAAAGAAACAAAACCCCTAAAACAACCCCTCGATTCATATGATTAGGGGTGCAAACAAGCCATGTCGCTCGTAATTCAAAATCGGCTAGTTAAAAACTCGATCTAGTGGAGCTTAAATGGGTCTAAGCCCGAGCCATTTGATATCTATCTAACGCATTTGATGCAAACCATTGATGGTACCGACGCCAATTCATATTCCACTCCTCCTATTAATCCATTTACGATACCCAGACGTAATTCTAATACGTGTAATTCTAATAGGTAATCGATCATTAAATGCTAGCAAGCTAGCTAATTCGTCTCAAGACATTTTAATACGTGTAATTCTTAATCCATTGACGGTACCCAGACGTAATTCTAATACGTGTAATTCTAATAGGTAATCGATCATTAAATGCTAGCAAGCTAGCTAATTCGTCTCAAGACATTTTTAGGTTTTAATTTTGTCTTTAGTTTAAAAATGTTTTATCTTTGTTTATAGCTTCTTATGTTTATTCAGCATCATGATAACTAGGGCCGTAGAAAAATCTCCTACGATACACAGTAGAAGTTATTAGGCTTCTTTACTGATGTGCATACTAACCAAATCAAGATTTTTAGTTTGATTGCTAATTTGAATGATTAGGAAATCAAATTCAAGAGCTAACTGAAGCTATATTTTTTTAACAGAAATTTAAGAGGACCCTGTTAAAGTCCACAAGTTGCATATGAAATTATACATTTTTCAACAAGCATACATTTTTAATTAAGGGCTTGAAGGCCAGATATATAGTTGCAGTTTGAGATTTATTTCTAAAATTAGATAGCACAAAATGATTTTGTTTGTATTATTTTTCTTATGTTTTTCATCAATACATAGGGTCAAATATATATATGCTAAAAGTAAAGCCAAAAGGAAAACAAGAAGAAATTAGGGAGCATATCATGGAGCAGATCGTAGGGTCAAAAGAGATAAATCATGGTCAAAATATTATCCTAAAATAGCATCTCAATACTCCCCCTCAAGTTGGAGCATGTAAGTTTCGAATGCCCAACTTGTCGAGGAGAAATCTAAGTTGTTGAGCTCCTAATCCCTTTGTAAAAAGATCAGCAATTTGCATCTTTGTATCAATATTTTGTGGTTCTATTTCTTGGCTATCAACTCATTCTCGAACAAAATGACAATCCATCTCTACGTGTTTGGTGCGTTCATGAAAGACCGGGTTGTTGGCAATATGGCGGGCCGCTTGATTGTCACAAAATAGAGGGGTTGGTTTGGTTAAGACCACATCGAGGTCTTTTAACAACCAGCGAACCCATAAAATCTCACTAACTGTGGAGGCCATTGAGCGGTATTCAGCCTCGGCGGAAGAACGAGAAACAACAGATTGTTTTTTTTGTTTTCCAAGAAATTGGTGCACCTCCTAGGAGAAGTAAGTAACCGGTTCGAGATCTTCGTGTGTACGGACATCCAAGCCAATCGGAATCACAATAAGCTGTGAGGTTGAATCCTCCCTCACGTGGAAGAAGAACTCCTTGTCCAGGTGTGGCCTTAAGGTAGCGTAAGACTCGATGGGCCGCGTCTAAATGTGATTGTCTTGGGTCGGCAACGAACTGACTAAGAATATTAACCGAGGTAGGCTATATCGGGTCGAGTAACTTGTAAGTAAAGAAGTCTTCCTACCAATCGACGATATTGTCCGGCATCAACTTTCGGTTCATCTTTTCTCTTGTCAAGTTTAAGGTTTTGTTCGAATGGGAAAGAGCTTGGTCGACATCCTTGTAAACCACTATTTTCAAGAATATCAAGGACGTATTTTCGTTGACTTAATATATGTCCTTCCGTGGTACGAGCCACTTCAATGCCAAGGAAGTATTTGAGATTTCCAAGATCTTTGATGCTAAAGCGTTGGTCAAGCTTGTCTTTCGTGTCTTGTATTTTGGTACCATCGTTTCCAACTATCACGACATCATCAACATAGATAAGGGCTGCAACGAATGTGTTCCCGTTTCGATAGATGAAGAGAGAGTGGTCAGCCTTTGATTGCGTGTAGCCGAGACTAAGGAGAGCATTGGTAAATTTTATTTACCAATTTCGAGAGGCTTGTTTAAGCCCATAAAGTGATTTCTTTAGCCGACAAACGCGTGTTTCACCCTCTTTAAAAAAGCCTTGAGGAATCTTCATGTAGACCTCTTCGTTTAGATCACCATGCAAAAATGCATTATTCACATCAAGTTGGTGTATGAACCAATTCCTTTTCACCGCGATGGCTAAAATAGTTCGAACCGTGACAAGTTTGGGTACCGGAGCGAACGTGTCATGATAGTCAACCCCTTCCATTTGAGTGAAACCCTTGGCAACGAGGCGTGCTTTGTAGCGTTCGACATCGCATTTGGTTTGTACTTCACTTTATATACCCATTTAGAATCAATGGCTTGTTTTCCCTCGGGTAATTTTTCAAGGGTCCACGTTCCATTTTCTTCAAGGGCACGAATTTCTTTTTGCATAGCTTCCTTCCATTTATCGTTTTTCATAACCTGATGAAAAAATTTGGGCTCATCGATCGAGTCGATGGCAACTAAGAAAGCCTTATGAGCATTAGAGAAATTATTATATGAGACAAAATTGATTAAGGGGTGTACCGTGAAGGATGCTTGAGTTGGTACGGATCGAGCATGGTCTACCCAAGAGGGAAGATGCACAACAAAATCTTTAAAACGGTATGGTTGAGTCTTGGTGCGTTTTTCACGAATGGGGGTGTTCTCAATTGTTTCTTCAATAGGTGAATCATGGCTATCGGGTTATGGGCTAATGTTTTCAAGATTTGGGGCCTGGTCTGGCCCGAAAGCATCCAAAAGGGGTGCTTCAGTGGCTTGTTCAGGCCTGCCAAATATGGGTCCTTGATCATGTTCAGATTGATTTTCTTGGTCAATGGGGATTTCATGTTCATGACTATTTTCAACAAAAGGGTTTTCTTGATCAAGACCAAGAGCATTCTCTTGGTCTATGGGACCGACATTTGTAGGTTCAAAATTAATTTTATTTGGGTTCTCTTCATCAATAATTGGTTCAAAAATATTATCATCTTGTTGCCCACTGTTTATTTTGTCAAAAGGGAAATCATTTTCATGGAATGTGACATGCTTAGAGATGGTAATTTTCTTGTTTTGGATATCATATATTTTATAACCTTTGGTCCCTGGCGGGTATCCTAAGAGAATACCGGGTCTCCCCCTTTCCTCAAATTTGTCGCCTTTGGTCTCGTTGTTGCTATAATAAAGCAAGCAACCAAAGGTTTTCATGAGATCGTAATCCGGTTTTTGGTTGAAAAGAATTTCGTAAGGCCGTGGATGGTAATCGGTTAATGATATAGGTGGCGGTCAAGACACATTCTCCCCTAAAAATTTTAGGCAATTTGGCTTCAAATCTTAGGGCACGAGCGGTTTCAATGATGTGCCTATGTTTTCGTTCCACCACCCCATTTTGTTGTGGGGTGTGCGGACAAGTGGTTTCAAAGAGAATTCCTTGTTCGCCATAAAACTTTAGCATGTCATTAGATGTAAATTCTCCACCATTATCACACCTAACCCTTTTTATCAACTTTCCAAATTGGGTGTGAACCATTTTATGAAAATAAATGATCAATTTGCTTGCCTGATGCTTAAACTTTAATAAAAACACCCAAACGAATCTACTAAAATCATCAATGATCGTCAAAAAATACCTTGCCCCCGAGTAGGAAGGAAAACGATATTTTCCCCAAATATCACAATGTATGAGTTCAAAACAACTTTTAGTTTTAATGCCACCAATAGGAAATGGTTTTTTTGTGTGTTTAGCTCTAGAACAAGAGTCACACATTATATTAAAATGAAAATTACTAAGGAAATCAATTTGTGAGAGTTTTTCACCGGAAGCGTGTCCTAATCTTTTGTGCCAAACATCAATGCTTGCCGCCATGGCTTTTCTTTCTTTGTTAACCATTCCCAGTCGGTATAGACCATCCCGAAGTTCACCCGCACCAATCAAGTTCCTCGTGCGGAGTTTCTGCATAACACAAAAATCGGGAAAAAAGGTTATGGCAGTTTGAAGGTCGTTACTTAAACGACTAACCGATAAAAGGTTACAAGTAAATTTAGGAATATGTAAAACATTTTTTATTTTTGTTCCTCCTGGCAAGGTGCATTCGCCTCTTCCTTCAACAGGTATAGCATTCCCGTTGGGAATTATAACAGGGCTTTCAAACCGATTTTTGGTTTTGTTTTGGAGGATATTGTCTTTGTAGGTGATATGTTCGGTCGAGCCCGAATCAATCACCCAATCATCATTATTATTACCTTTTGTAGCCATGCAAGCTGTAGGTATGGCTTTACCCTCCTTCAAGTCACTACCTTCTGAAAAGTGGTCCAAAAAAAGTTTGTATTGTTCATTTGTCAAACCTGGAATTGGGCTCGAAGCGGTGTCAATACATGCTGCTTTGGGCTTGCTCTCTTCTTGTTTTCGGTTTCCCCGGCCACCATTCAGGATATCCTACTATTTTGAAACAGCCTTCTCGAGAGTGTCCGTCCCGGTTACAGTGAGTACAATGTTTAACTACATCACTACGTTTGGAATCTTTCTATCCCAGTCTGTCACGCCTTTGGCTTGCGAGACCATCTCGTTTGGGAACAAAGGCTTTAAACGCCGCTTCATCAGTGGCTGGCTTCTTCTCAGAAGTGATGGCTCATTTTTGTTCGTCCTGGAACACGAGGTGATACACTGAATTCAAGCTCGGTACTGGTGTCATGGCCAGAATCTGTGTTTTTATCACGTTGAACTCACTGTCGAGGCCCATTAAGAACTCGTACAGTCTTTCTTTTGCTTGGTGTTCAACGAGTCTTTTTCCAATACTACAAGTGCACTTGTTACAGGTGCATTGAGGGGTAGGGAGAACAGATTGGATCTCATCCCATAAACCTCGCAACTTTGTGATATAATCCGAGACAGTGGCTCCGTCTTGCTGCGTAACAGCTAATTGATTCTTCAATTCGTAGGCTCTATGAGCACTTTATTTTCCAAATCTTTCATGAATATCTTGCCAGATTTGCGATGAGGTATTGGCGTATTTCACACTAAGTCTGATCTCTTTCTCCATGGCTGTGGTGAGCCATCCTTTGATCATAGCATCACATCGCACCCACGCCATGTAATCCCCATGGGTTTCTTCTGGTTGCTTGATGGTTCCGTCAACGAAACCTATTTTGTTTTTGGTGAAAAGAAAATTTTGCATTTCTTGTACCCAATCGGCATAGTTCTTGTCAAACAGAACGTCGTTGACGTGCAATTGTCTTGGGTAATATGAGGGGTGAAGATAATAGGGGTGAGTTGTGATTATCGGAATGGTTAGGATCGGCTTTGTCGCCTGCCATGACTATGATGAGCAAGAACAAGGCGGCTATTAGGGTTTTATGTGAAAGAGCGGTACGTGAACGCGCTCTGATACCATCTAAAATTAGATAGCACAAAAGGATTTTGTTTGTATTATTTTTCTTATGTTTTTCATCAATACATAGGGTCAAATATATATATATGCTAAAAGTAAAACCAAAAGAAAAACAAGAAGAAATTAGGGAGCATATCATGGAGCAGATCGTGGGGTCAAAAGAGATAAATCAGGATCAAAATATTATCCTAAAATAGCATCTCAATATTATTTGAGTTAAATATTGGTTGTCTTTACTCTTTGCATCACAAAAAAGACCAATTGTTTGGTTAAGTCCAAAAGGTCAAAGATTGATTGGAACATATAGAGATTCAATCAACTAGTGATTGTATGATTTTGCAGCTTCAGATCTTAATATTCCACTTAAGAGTGAAAGTTTTCGATGTTCCCTAAAATACCATTTGAATCTTACCTCTTATTTCTTCATTTATATCAACGGTTAAATATGTCAAAGTAGCATGTTAAATGGGTCATGTTTAGGGTTGGCGTGTTAAATCCCCAAACCAATCAGAATTTTTGGCACGACCCCGTATAAGATTCTGTGTACAAGGATATGTTTTTGACAATTTGACATTTTAAAGTCTGTTTCAATTGTTCGTTTTAGCGACCCCGTCGCAATGCTAGGGTCCAAAACACTAGTTTGTGTTAATAAAGCACATGTCTATGTATAATGGTATTAAATTATGTTTTAGTGATGATTAAAGTGTGTGCGCACATACACATACATACATAGAAAAACTATACTAGTTGAATAGATTTAGAGATACATATACTTTACAATATATTTTATAAGTCGTTTAAGTTTGCATAAGTATTTATAACTCCAACATAATACATTCTTGTAAAAAAAATGTTTTTACAACAAGCATTTAAATAAATATAACATGTTATATATTTATTTTTAAGTATAGTTTAATAAAGTTTATTGAAAACTAAAATACTTTATCAAAACTTTTGTTTTTGTAAGGTAACACTTTAATGACTTATTTTAAATAAAAATTTTCATAGCTAGTTCTTCTGTTATTAAAAAAATAACATGTTTAAGACACCAACATAATCTTTTTATAAAAGCTTGCTCCACAATATCAAGTAACTTGGTAATTTAAGATTTACAATAAGATAATATAGTTAGTCCCGGATTATATCTTTGTCCAACATAACATATATTTGATGTGTTTTTAGTTCACTTATATAAGTTGCTGTTGGGTTTCAACGATGGTCCGAGAAAAAAATCGGTTAAACTATTTACGGTTAAACTATTTAAAACTCGTTTTAGTTAATATTTCGTTTCGATAATTATTAATCCATATTAATAATTAAACTCATAAACGAACAATAAAACGCAGCGGATAAAAACGAGTATACGAACCATAAATGGAAACCCGAACCCGGATCCGATTACAACAATACGAGTACGAATAAACGAGTAAATAACCAAGCATAGGGTGTTATTCGATATACCTCGGTTAACTAGAACCGGGAAGACACACCGAGGAGTAAACGAAAGCACTAGATGATGACACAAGAACAACCAGCTGCTCCAACAAACCTAACGGCGGCGGCGGCGGCTGAACAGCGGCGCAGTGGCAGCTGCACAGCGTACGACGGCGGCGGTTGACGGAATAGATGTAGACGGCAGCAGCAGCACCCACTGGTGACCTTGATTCGCCGGAATCTTGGTCGCCGGAAATACGAGTTCACCGGAAACAATTGAGGTACGCCGGAAAACCGGTGATGTGGGTTTCGACAGCACCGGGGCTTGAATGGAGCTACGGTGGTGCTTGTAGTGGTTGAAGAAGGACCGGAGGTGGCTAAGGTGCGTATGCGGCGGCCGGAATAGGCTCTCCGGAAAAACGACTTGGCCGGAATTCGGCTCCGGATATTTTCTAGCAGCTAGGGTTTTCTTGTTTTTAAGTTGGTTACCATAAATAGATAAATAGTATGTATTTATAGGTAATTAACTTAGGGTTTAATAATTAACCATCTTGGGCTTGAGCCCAATCAAACAAGTCCATTCCATATAATTATTTTATGTGTCGGGCCTAATTAATCTTTAAGTAGGCTTTTATTTCGTTACCTCCGGTGTAACTCTATCCGGATCACGTTCGGGTCGGTCACGTTGACTTGACCCGAAACGTCCATAAAATCCAACAGTCTCCCACTTGGACGTATTTGGGTCAAGTATCACAACGATGACAGCCAGAGGCGTTTTAGCTACACATAGCTGTCCCCAACCGAATATGACAATTTTTAAATCCATAACCAAAGTATCTTGGAATACCTTATTGCAAGATAATGTATTTATAGTAATCGTTGTCATCTATCCTTTCTGTATAAGGCATTAAATGAACTATGAGACATGGATCATATCATTCTCATATGGCGTTCAATTATTGTAATTCTCGATATAGAGTCAAAGTGGTCCAATCAAACACACAGTTAGTTTGGGCGAGGCCTCACACTTTACCAGTTTGAATCAACGAGGGCGCCAATATGTCTAACTGTTACACTTAAGTGTAAGAGTACAAAATCCCATTTTGACTACATACAACTCCCACTGAACTCCAGAACATTCCCAACCAATGCCTTTATGGCTGGCAGTTACGCAACAGCGGTTGACATGATCAAAGAGTATTCCTCGGTAAACGAAAGTTCTAATATGTATCTCAGGTCTAAGGATACTAAATGAGCATACTATTATCAAAACATCTTATGATTAAGATCCATGAAGATGATTTGATGCGAGTTACATCCAACGTCATTCATAATGAGGTCTGTGAGTTTGGAAGTCAACTACTTGAGTCCAAAGTTAGAATAGTCTTAATTCAGAATCGCTCCCACGAGTATGATCGACTACGGATAATTTAGAATACAATATTCATGGATTAAACGTATTAAAATGAACACAGTTGTATCATTCAACGTTTGCATTTAACCATTAAATCAAAAGTGAACAGAAAAGTACAACTGATAAAACGTTCATACATCCAAATACTAAATCAAAATAAATCACTAGCAAGTCTAAGCCCGATAGCATCTCTATGCAGATCATGCTTGTCCTGAGTCATCGGCTTAGTGAACGGGTCAGCTAGATTTTGATATGTGTCTACTTTGCTTATCACGATGTCACCTCGTTCCAATATTTCCCGAATAAGATGGAACTTCCTTAGAATGTGCTTTGTTCTGTGATGAGACCTTGGCTCTTTGGCTTGAGCAATAGCACCTGTGTTATCACAGAATATCTCAATTGGTTTGTGAATACTCGGAACCACATCGAGATCGGTGATGAACTTCTTCATCCAAGCAGCCTCTTTAGCAGCATCTGATGCAGCTATATATTCGGATTCGGTGGTAGAATCCGCTACTACACTCTGCTTGGAGCTTTTCCAATAAATAGCTCCTCCATTGAGAGTGAAAACGAAACCCGACTGTGAACGAGAATCATCTCGGTCAGTCTGGAAGCTAGCATCAGTGTAACACTTTACAGTGAGCTCATCTTCCACTCCCCCAAACACCAAGAACATGTCTTTGGTCCTATTCAAGTACCTTAGAATGTTCTTCACAGCAGTCCAATGGGCAATGCCAGGACTCTGTTGAAAACGACTGGTCATGCTCAAGGCATACGAGACGTCAGGTCTAGTACATAACATAGCATACATGATAGAGCCAACCGCAGAAGCATATGGAATTGCTTGCATACGTTTAGATTCAATGTCCGTTGCTTTAATTACATATTCGTTTGTTGGGTTTGAAAATCCGAAAAGTCATGGTGATACATGAATAGTTGATTTTCAATTTCCATTTACGATTATGTTCTGAGGTTGGAGACTTGAAAAGTCATGGTGATACATGAATTGTCAACCTCCAATACTCATTTTCTTGTATATTTTATTTGAAGATTGAAAAGTCATGGTGATACATGAATCGTCAATCTCCAATACTCGTTTGCTCGTATATTTTAAATTGGGAATTCGGAAAGTCATGGTGATACATGAATTGTCGATTCTTGATTCGAATTTGCTACCTTTATTAAGTCTGCATTTAGGGTCATTTATTTTACTTTAACTTTTGACAGTAACTGACTCCGCGAAACCAAGCTTTATAAGATTAAAACTTTGCGCTAAAATCAAGATATTAACTAAAATTAAAACTTTTATAGAATGCCTCGCTATCTCGCCGATTTCAGAGAAGAGAAGCCTCGCGCATGCGTAGACAGCAACGTTCCCAGGAAATGGCCGCCGCAATAGCCCAAGCTTTGAGCCAAAACAATACCAACACCTCGAGTTATAACATTAAGTCCTTTAACGCGGGTAACCCTCCAAAGTTCACAGGTCTTGAAGGAGCCACCGTGATGCTCCAATGGCTCGAAAAGATTGAAAACACTTTCCTCCATACCCAATGCCCCTCAGACAGACGAACCCTATATGCTTCCAGCGTCCTGGAATCCAGAGCGCTTACATGGTGGAATGGAGTAGCTCATGCGCGTGGCGCAGAGGCTGCTTTCTAGCATGACATGGGAGGAATTCAAGGAAATTCTTACGCGAGAATTCTGCCCTCCCAACGAAGTTAAGCGCCTGAGGAAGAATTCTGGAACTTGAAGCAATACAGTGGCGAAGCGCGCGAGTACGCGACGCGCTTCCACGAGCTAAGCTTACTGGTCCCATCACCTTGTTACCCCTTCACGCCGAGCAATCGAGAAATTCCTTGGGGGTCTCCCCATGGAAATTCAAGATTCTGTATGGGCCAGAAACCCAGTAACCCTCTCTGACGCCATCGAGTTGGCCGCTGTGCTCAGCGACAACCATGTCAGAGCAGGAACCCTGTTCCTAGCGGGGAACAGAAAAGACCAAACTCACCAAGACTGTCACTGAACCAACAGAAACCAAACCTGAACCCTCAAAACCGTAACAACCTCAAGCGCAGGCGCAAGGCCTATGCGCTTACCAACCCGCCCATTGTCCAGCAACCCGCATACCAACCCCCAGTTACGCGCCTAACCCTCTGTCAGCTTACCCAACTCCCCCTGTAGTTCACAACTATGCCCTAACCAATCAGCACTCCCTGCCCCGCCAACTAAGAAACCTTACACAGGAAACCATCCCTTTTGCCCAACCTGTAGATTTCACCACCCAACTCAAACCCCGTGTCGACTTTGTACCGATGTGGCCGTACTGGTCACCTTGCAGAAAACTGTAGAGTCCTTCTCGCCAATCCAATTGCGCCAACACCACCAGTCTACCCGCAGAACCCACAATCAATCTACCAAAACCCACGACCCAGATCGTGCTTTAAACTGCGGTGATCCCAGTCATTTCCGGAACGCGTGCCCGAGACTACAAGGTGCAAATCACACAAAGCGAATCCGGTGAACCAGATTTCGAACCAAGTGACGCGTGGACGAGCTTTTAACATAACCCGCGCACCAAGCGCAAGCGAATAATGACGTAGTTAATGGTACATTTTTACTTAACGGATTTTATGCTTCTGTACTTTTTGATACTGGCGCCGATCGACAAGTTTTATTTCTCGCGCCTTCGAGCAGAAGCTTGCGCGATCCGCGCGATGACTTAAAAGAAGATTTTTCAGTTGAATTGGCTAATGGTGAAACTGTTTTAATAAACTCAGTGATTAAAGATTGTACGCTTAACCTTAACGAAAACGATTTTCTAATCGACCTCATCCCCCATGCCTCTTGGAAGCTTTGATGTTATCATTGGTATGGACTGGCTCTCGAAGAATCGCGCCGAAGTTATTTGCGCCAAGAAATTGATTCGCATACCTCGAGAAAATGGTGATCTTCATATTTACGGCGAAAAACCCTCCAGTGGTCTTAAACTTATGTCTTGCGCCGAAGCCCAAAGACTCATGCGGAAGAAGTGTGTTGCATTCTTAGCCCATGTGGTTAAACCTGCTGAAGAAAAGAAGCTTCGCGATATCCCTGTTGTGCGTGATTTCCCTGAAGTTTTTCCTGATGATCTTCCTGGTATCCCTCCCGCTCGTGAAGTCGAGTTCCGCATTGATCTTGTCCCTGGTGCTTCCCCCGTAGCTAAATCTCCTTATCGTCTTGCACCCGCTGAGATGCAAGAATTGGCAAGCCAACTTCAGGAGTTGACCGCTAAAGGATTCATTCGCCCTAGCTCTTCGCCCTGGGGTGCTCCGGTGTTGTTCGTTAAAAAGAAAGATGGATCGTTTCGCATGTGTATTGATTACCGCGAGTTGAACAAACTCACCATTAAAAACCGGTATCCCTACCCGCGTATTGACGACCTCTTTGATCAACTCCAAGGTGCCTCTTGTTTCTCGAAGATCGATCTCCGCTCTGGCTATCACCATTGCGCATCCCGCGATGATGATGTTCCGAAGACTGCTTTTCGAACTCGTTATGGCCATTTGAATTCTTGGTCATGTCCTTCGGTTTAACCAACGCACCCGCCGTTTTCATGGATCTAATGAATCGGGTGTGTAGGCCTTTCTTGGATAAATTCGTGATTGTGTTTATCGATGATGTTCTGGTGTATTCTAAGACCAAGGCCGAGCATGAGCAACATCTCCGATTGGTATTGCAAAAGCTCCGAACCGAGCAGCTCTATGCTAAGCTTTCCAAGTGTGAATTCTGGTCTGATGAAGTACAGTTTCTTGGCCATGTGTGAACAAGATGGGTATTCATGTCGACCCATCCAAAATTGAAGCAATCAGAACTGGATTACGCCATCCTCTCCTTCTGAGATCCGTTCCTTTCTGGGCTTAGCTGGTTACTACCCGGCGATTCATTTCGAACTTCTCGAAGATCGCTTTGCCTTTAACAGCTCTAACGCACAAAGGTAAACCGTATATTTGGGGCTCGACAGCAAGAAGAAGCCTTTCTAACGCTCAAGCGTTTGTTGTGTGAAGCTCCTGTTCTTGCGCTACCTGAGGGTAATGATGATTTTGTCGTGTATTGCGATGCATCCAACCAAGGTCTCGGTTGTGTTCTTATGCAACGAGGCAAGGTTATCGCTTACGCATCAAGGCAACTTAGGTTCATGAAAAGAATTATACAACTCACGACCTCGAACTTGGTGCAGTTGTTTTTGCCTTGAAGATCTGGAGACACTACCTTTATGGTACTAAGTGTATCCTTTACACTGACCATAAAAGCCTTCAGCATATCTTTGATCAGAAGGAACTTAACATGAGGCACGCCGATGGAACGAACTCATCAGCGATTACGATTGTGAGATCCGGTATCATCCTGGTAAGGCTAATGTGGTAGCCGATGCGCTCAGCCGAAAACCCTGTCAGCTTAACTGTATCTTGCCGCGCACACCAGCTTCACTTCGCGCCGATTCAAAGCAACCTTGAATCGCGTATTCGTGACGCGCAGCGCGCATCCATCAGTAATGGTAACCTTCGCGCCGAGTTAGCGTGTGGCGCGGAAGCGCACTTTGTCCCTAATCTGAGTGGAATTCTCTGTTATCTTAATCGCATCTGGATTCCCTTTGATGAGAATCTTCGCGCTGATATCTGAGTGAAGCGCACAAATCTCGGTATTCTATTCATCCTGGCACTGATAAGATGTACAAGGATTTGCGCATTACTTATTGGTGGCCCGGTATGAAAAGGATATTGCTGTGTTCGTAGCTAAATGTCTGACTTGTTCTAAAGTGAAAGCTGAACACCAACGCCCATCTGGTTTGCTCGAACAACCAGAAATTCCTACGTGGAAATGGGAATGTGTAGCAATGGAATTTATTACCAAGTTACCTTTGACAGCAAGCAAACATGATAGCATTTGGGTAATAGTGGATCGATTGACTAAGTCTGCTCACTTCCTGCCCATATCGTGAAAACTACCGTGTTGAGCAACTCGCGCAGCTGTATGTCAAGGAAATTGTTTGCCGTCATGGTACTCCCTTTGAGCATCATATCCGATCGCGATGGCCGTTTTATATCTCGCTTTTGGAAATCTCTCCAATCTGCGCTAGGAACTCGCTTGGACATGAGTACGGGCATATCATCCTCAGACTGACGGTCAGTCTGAGCGAACTATTCAAACTCTTGAGGATATGCTCCGATCTTGTGTTCTTGATTTTGGAGGTAATTGGGATTCGCACCTGCCTTTGATCGAGTTCTCTTATAATAACAGCTATCATTCCAGTATTGGTATGGCCCCATTTGAAGCACTTTACGGTCGTAAGTGCCGCTCCCCGATTTGTTGGAGCGAAGTGGGTGAAACTCAAATCACAGGACCCGAACTTGTTCAAGAGACAACCGATAAAATCGCCAAGATCCGTGATCATCTGCCCTGACTGCCAGAAGCCGACAGAAGAGTTACGCAGATCGTAGGCGAAAGCCTCTCGAATTTCAAGTTGGTGATCTTGTTCTCCTCAAAGTGTCGCCTTGGAAAGGTGTTGTCCGCTTTGGGAAGAAAGGTAAGCTTGCTCCTCGTTATGTTGGTCCATTCAAGATTCTCGCGCGTGTGGGAAAAGTTTGCCTACAGACTTGACCTGCCGCCCGCGCTCAGTAATGTGCATCCAACGTTCCATGTATCCAATCTCAAGAAGTGTTTAGCTGACAAGAACCTTCACATTCCACTTGATGAAGTTCAAGTTGATGAATCTATGCATTTCGTTGAGAAGCCTGTTGAGATTATGGATCGCGAGGTTAAGCAAACCAAGCGCAGTCGTATCCCTATCGTGAAAGTTCGCTGGGAGTCCAAGCGCGGAGCCGAGTTTACATGGGAAAGGGAAGATCAAATGAAGATCAAGTACCCGCACCTGTTCTCTGCGCAACCTACTTCGAGATAAATTTCGGGACGAAATTTCTTAAAGTAGGGGAGACTGTAACATCTGCCCCGATCCGACCCGACCCAGGTACCCGTTTCCCTTATCCGATCTCTTTCTTTTATGATTTAATATTTATTTATACTTATATTTTACTTTTAATAATAATAATATATATTTACCTTCCCGTCCCTCTCCTTCTCTCTTTCCGCCTTCTTTTCCCTCTTGTCGCCGTCCCGCCCTTACGCCTTGTTCCCTCTTTCTCTAACTCTTTGCTTGTCCTTTGTTCCTTCCCGCCTAAGGTTGTCTGCGCAGCTCCACGCGCCAGACTCCTTACATGGAAGCCTGCGTGAAGACATCTTGTTCCTGCGATGCGTGAAGAGAACTCTTCTCGCAGCGCGCTAAGAATGCATGTTCTTCCCGCAATGCGCTAAGAATGTATGTTCTTCCCGCGATGCGCTTAGAATTCTAGTTCTTCACGCAGCACGCTAAGGATGTGATTCTTCCCGCAGTGCGCTAAGGATTGTTGTGCCAGCCTTCGCGCTCGCGCACTCAGCCTTCTCGCGCTTGACCCTTTAGTCTAGTCCTGTTTTATCCAGCCTGTATGCTTTTGTGTTGTCTTTTCTTCTGAGCTGTTGACCTAACCTATCTAATGTCTGAATAGTTACTTTCGGCGCAGCATGCGTACCAACCCCATTGGTTGGTAGAAAAAGTGACTGACATTATCTTTTGAGATCTGCTTTTGCCATGCTTGACCAGTACCTTTATCTGAACCGCCCATGCTTTTTTTTTACTGTTCCCTGACAGCTTTATCTTGCCCCCTGCAGCTGCCATATCTTTTGATATCTTTTGTTATCTTTTGTTTTGTCTTGTTCTGTTTGTCTTGGAATCTTTTCCCTTTTTTCTGGATTTATGTCTCCTAGGGTTTCTCTATAAATAATAGTATTATTTTTCCTAACACTACACACACAAAACACTTACTCTCTCCTGACCTCCTCCTTGCTCTCTCTGCCGCCTCCCTCTCTGCCTCCGTTTTCTCCTCTCCTCTGCCCTGTTTTCCGGTAATATGTTATATTTAATAACTTATTAATTATGCTAACTTGTAATCAAGACTTAAAACCAATCATTAAAACAATAATCTTTAATTATAGGTTAACTTGTGCTTGTTTAAAGTTGGTTCTTGCTTTACCTTACACCGCACCGATTATCAAGTGAGTAATCTCGTACCTAATCCCTTTTTGCTTTTAATGTTTTGGGATGTTCATGTGTTCATACAAACTTAGAGTCTTAAACTTGTTTATGAACTTTAGTCGCGCAGTATCCCATGTGTTGAGGATGTAGACTTGGCTGTTTATTTGTATGTGTGGATCATTAACCGTCTTGTCGGTCTATTCCGCAGTTCGCATGGTACCATTAGATGAACACGGGAGAACTATCGTTTATGATTTTCTCTTTTGTTACACTTGCACAGTTAGTCTTGTTTGTGAGCTCAATTGTGAGCACTGGCAGTCTTGTCTCTTAGAGTTGGTCCCGATCTGATTACACCCTTGTTGAAACCCAGACATACACATGTTGCGCGCAGATTTATTGTTATCTATGTATTGTATTAAACTTGATTTCTCACCAACACGCAAGTGTTTGACGTTTTATTTTAACACATGTTCAGGTTTGCAGTAGCTGTTTTGGAGCTTGTGGACACGTAGGACGTTTTCACTTTTGGACCTAGAATTAAAATGTATCAAGACAAGTTAATGTTGTTTGAATGTTATAATTTATAATATATTGATTTATGTTTGATTTATGTTCTTTATTTTCCCCGCTGCGCGTGCGCGATAAAATGTGTATTAATAAATATTGACACCAATAGTGTCGCGAGTAATGAAACAATATGTGGCGCCCCGATGTATAATCCGCCTTTGGTCGGGGTGTTACACACTGGTGACCTTGATTCGCCGGAATCTTGGTCGCCGGAAATACGAGTTCACCGGAAACAATTGAGGTACGCCGGAAAACCGGTGATGTGGGTTTCGACAGCACCGGGGCTTGAATGGAGCTACGGTGGTGCTTGTAGTGGTTGAAGAAGGACCGGAGGTGGCTAAGGTGCGTATGCGGCGGCCGGAATAGGCTCTCCGGAAAACGACTTGGCCGGAATTCGGCTCCGGATATTTTCTAGCAGCTAGGGTTTTCTTGTTTTTAAGTTGGTTACCATAAATAGATAAATAGTATGTATTTATAGGTAATTAACTTAGGGTTTAATAATTAACCATCTTGGGCTTGAGCCCAATCAAACAAGTCCATTCCATATAATTATTTTATGTGTCGGGCCTAATTAATCTTTAAGTAGGCTTTTATTTCGTTACCTCCGGTGTAACTCTATCCGGATCACGTTCGGGTCGGTCACGTTGACTTGACCCGAAACGTCCATAAAATCCAACAGTCTCCCGCTTGGACGTATTTGGGTCAAGTATCACAACGATGACAGCCAGAGGCGTTTTAGCTACACATAGCTGTCCCCAACCGAATATGACAATTTTTAAATCCATAACCAAAGTATCTTGGAATACCTTATTGCAAGATAATGTATTTATAGTAATCGTTGTCATCTATCCTTTCTGTATAAGGCATTAAATGAACTATGAGACATGGATCATATCATTCTCATATGGCGTTCAATTATTGTAATTCTCGATATAGAGTCAAAGTGGTCCAATCAAACACACAGTTAGTTTGGGCGAGGCCTCACACTTTACCAGTTTGAATCAACGAGGGCGCCAATATGTCTAACTGTTACACTTAAGTGTAAGAGTACAAAATCCCATTTTGACTACATACAACTCCCACTGAACTCCAGAACATTCCCAACCAATGCCTTTATGGCTGGCAGTTACGCAACAGCGGTTGACATGATCAAAGAGTATTCCTCGGTAAACGAAAGTTCTAATATGTATCTCAGGTCTAAGGATACTAAATGAGCATACTATTATCAAAACATCTTATGATTAAGATCCATGAAGATGATTTGATGCGAGTTACATCCAACGTCATTCATAATGAGGTCTGTGAGTTTGGAAGTCAACTACTTGAGTCCAAAGTTAGAATAGTCTTAATTCAGAATCGCTCCCACGAGTATGATCGACTACGGATAATTTAGAATACAATATTCATGGATTAAACGTATTAAAATGAACACAGTTGTATCATTCAACGTTTGCATTTAACCATTAAATCAAAAGTGAACAGAAAAGTACAACTGATAAAACGTTCATACATCCAAATACTAAATCAAAATAAATCACTAGCAAGTCTAAGCCCGATAGCATCTCTATGCAGATCATGCTTGTCCTGAGTCATCGGCTTAGTGAACGTGTCAGCTAGATTTTGATATGTGTCTACTTTGCTTATCACGATGTCACCTCGTTCCAATATTTCCCGAATAAGATGGAACTTCCTTAGAATGTGCTTTGTTCTGTGATGAGACCTTGGCTCTTTGGCTTGAGCAATAGCACCTGTGTTATCACAGAATATCTCAATTGGTTTGTGAATACTCGGAACCACATCGAGATCGGTGATGAACTTCTTCATCCAAGCAGCCTCTTTAGCAGCATCTGATGCAGCTATATATTCGGATTCGGTGGTAGAATCCGCTACTACACTCTGCTTGGAGCTTTTCCAATAAATAGCTCCTCCATTGAGAGTGAAAACGAAACCCGACTGTGAACGAGAATCATCTCGGTCAGTCTGGAAGCTAGCATCAGTGTAACACTTTACAGTGAGCTCATCTTCCACTCCCCCAAACACCAAGAACATGTCTTTGGTCCTATTCAAGTACCTTAGAATGTTCTTCACAGCAGTCCAATGGGCAATGCCAGGACTCTGTTGAAAACGACTGGTCATGCTCAAGGCATACGAGACGTCAGGTCTAGTACATAACATAGCATACATGATAGAGCCAACCGCAGAAGCATATGGAATTGCTTGCATACGTTTAGATTCAATGTCCGTTGCCGGAGATTGCGATTTGCTCAACATGGTTCCCTTAGTCATTGGAACAGCTCCTTTCTTGGAGTTTTCCATTGAGAAGCGTGCCATCACTTTGTCTATGTAAGTACTTTGACTAAGCCTTAGAATCCGCTTAGATCTATCTCTATAGATCTTTATTCCGGGAATTTAAGCGGCTTCTCCAAGATCTTTCAGTGCAAAACAAGATTCCAACCATAGCTTAACTTGTTTAAGCATAGGAATGTCGTTTCCAATGATCAGTATATCATCCACATACAAGATGAGGAATGATATAGTGCTCCCACTAGCCTTTCTGTAAACACAAGGTTCATCTTCGTTTTTGACAAAACCAAACTCTTTGATTTTCTCGTCAAAGTGAAGATTCCAGCTTCGAGATGCCTGCTTAAGTCCATAAATGGACTTGTTCAATTTGCAAACCTTATTAGGATATTTTGGATCGACAAAACCTTCAGGATGAACCATATAGACATCTTCAGAAAGATGTCCATTAAGGAAAGCGGTTTTGACATCCATTTGCCATATCTCATAATCATAGTATGCAGCAATGGCAAGCAATATCCTAATTGACTTAGTCATAGCAACGGGCGAAAAAGTTTCATCATAGTCAACATTTTGAGTTTGAGTGAAACCTTTCGCGACTAGCCTTGCTTTGTAGGTTTGCACATTTCCATGCATGTCGGTTTTCATCTTGAAAATCCATTTGCTCCCTACTGCCCGACAATCGGGGGGTAGCTCAACCAAGTTCCAAACTTGGTTATCATGCATGGACTGCATCTCAGCATTCATGGCATCTTGCCATTTCATGGATTCCGGATCCAAGATAGCAGACTTGTAGTTAGTAGGCTCGTCCCCAGATTCGACTACTAATAAGACTTCGGCACCATCTAGATGACATAAGTATCTAGAATTTGGTACGGGAGTCCTACTACTTCTGCGAGCGCTTGTGTTCATGTTTGATGTATCAGCAACAACTTGTTGATCAGACTCTCCAACTTCCTCAGCAGTTGGTTGTGGTTCTTGAATTTCTTCAAGATCGACAATGTTACTTCTAGTTTCTTGACTAAGAAATTCTTCTTCAAGGAAGTAGCCCTTCCTCCTGACAGAAATCGTATTTGTATCAGGATGAAAGAAGTAATAACCGCTCTTGTAGTAGTATCCGACGAAAATAACTTTTTCTCCGCGGGGATCAAGTTTGTCATCAGACTCACTTGTGATATAAGCATCACATCCCCATACTCTAAGATAAGACAATTTGGGTTTCTTTCCCTTATGCCATATCTCATATGGTGTTTTGTCTATCTTCTTAGTTGGAGCTAGATTGACAATGCGGGCGGCGGTCATAAGGGCGTAACCCCAAAAGGAGTGAGGCAAGTTAGTTCTACACATCATCGATCGAACCATGTTTAGCAAAGTTCGATTTCTCCTCTCGCTCACGCCATTAAGTTGGGGTGTGCCAGGTGGAGTGAGCGGTGAAACAATTCCATGCTCTTTTAGATGAGTGATGAACTCTGTGCTGAGATACTCTCCACCTCGATCTGATCGAAGTATCTTAATGGTTTTATCAAGTTGTTTTCCACTTCGCTTTGAAACTCTTTGAACTTTTCAAAAGTTTCGTGCTTGTGTTTCATAAGATACACATAAGCGTATCGACTATAATCGTCGATAAAAGAAACGAAGTATCTTTCATGGTTTCTAGTCATGGTTCTGAAAGGTCCACATACATTAGTATGTATGAGTCCCAACAGATCACTTGCTCGTTCACTTTTATTAGTGAAGGAGTCTTTGGCGAGTTTGCCAGCTAAGCAAGATTCACAAGTGTTAAAAGAGTCTGGTCCTGTGTATTCAAGAATACCTTCGGATTGGAGCCTTTTAACTCTTGCCTTGCTTATGTGGCCAAGTCGGCAATGCCGTAGAAAGTATCATTGACACTAGTCTTGATACGTTTTGAAAGATGATATACGTTATTGTCAGGTTGAACATCAATCTCATAAATACCATTTCAAGGTTTAGCCTCAAAATAAAAGATATCATTTAAGTAAGCAGAAATAGCCATGCCATTAAGAACATACTTAAATCTTTGTTCAAATAACAACGAAACTGAAATGATATTTCTGGTCAAGCCAGGAGCATACAAACAATTATTTAAAGGAAAAACTAGGCCAGATGGACAATAAAAATGAAATACTCCAGTTGCCAGAACTGGTACTCTCTTCCCATCTCCAACGATGAGTTCCATGCTGCCTTTATTCAGTTTCCTCCACTTCTCAGGCTCCTGCAAGACATTAACGATGTGGTAACCACATCCGGTATCAAATACCCATGTGTTGCTAGAGACAGTGAAAAGTTCAATAATGTATATGGAAATACCTCCAGAAGAGCCTTCACCATTGGCTCTCTTCTTTCTGATCTCAGCAAGGTGCTCGGGGCAGTTTCTCATCCAGTGCCCCATTTGGTTGCATTTGAAGCACTTGCGCTCCTCAAAGGGCGGCGGCTTTTTCTTTGCAACCACCTTGTTAGTGTTGGTGGCAACAGGGCAGCAACAGTAACTTTCTTCTTGCCTTTTCCCTTAAAACCCCGATTCTTTGGTTTTGGCTTCTTGACACCAGCAGATCGAATCATCAGAACTTGATTGGTCCTAGAAGGAATGTTCATCTCAGCCGTTTTGAGCATGTTATGAAGCTCCGGCACTGTCTTCACCCAACCATTCCTGTTGAAATTCATTACGAACTGGTCGTATGAGTTGGGGAGAGAGTTGAGAATGA
>NW_027502272.1:0-62543 GCF_021521415.1 Bidens hawaiensis
TCCTAAGCACAAGACACGTTTCGTGTTTCGTTTGTGAATCGTGTGTGAATTAACAAGTATATTTGTGATACGTTACACGTGTAAACAACTTCCCAAGCATCATGTATAAACATAGCATACTTCTAGTAATGTTCTAACACAAGGGTATTTTGGTCAAACACGTAGCAATTATCGATTATCAACATATTTCATGTACTTTCGCCTAACTCAGCAACTAGCCTTTACCGAGACAGATTACTACTAGTAAAGATTACTCTAATTCACAGATCACAACTCATCAATTAATTCATCAAAAATCACTACAATAGCATACATTATGTTAGGTTTCCAGAACATATTTTGTTGTATTTTTATTCCACGTTATTTCTCACAATGATCAATTCACTACAGCAAACTCACAACAGTCAAATTCACGCACAACAGAATGTTATTTGAAATTCCCGTTAAATGGAAAATCCAACAAATGCAAGACCAACTGGGTTAGGTTCTTAACTCAACAAGTTAACTTCCAGAAGTGGAACCAACCCATTTGGTCTTGTAGTTCATGAGATATAATATTTACAAATCAGCCTAACAGCAGGTCTCACAATTCAGATTTGCACAACGTTTTTGTAAAATCATAAAAGTTAACTTTTTCACGTTCAAAAATTGCAAATTTATATTCTTTAGAAACTAGACTCAACCTAGTTCACTGTAGTATCAATTATCTCGACCAATTTTCACATTCACAACCCCGTTACAGTCAATTGAACATCAATAACACAATCTGTCCAGAAACTGTTTGTATCCAACACTCAACATATTAACTATCTATGGACCATAATCCGTTCATATGACATTCTAGACACCATAACCACTATCCATGCACATCAAATACACACTACATACATGATTAGGGTTTTATTTTGAACTCAAAATCAAAGAAACAAGCAATTAGACATGCAATAACATCAATTCTAGTTATCAAATCAACAATCAATACATAATTAACCATCATCTAATCAAAACAAGTCATATGAACATCATATATATAATTTCCGGATTCTAGGGTTTATAATTATACCTTCAAAAGCACAAAAATAAGTAAGAAGGAAGGTAGAAGATGACTAGAATCTGGTGTAAGGATGCTTCAATTGTGAAAAACAAGATCAAAAACCAAGAGATATGTGTGTGTGTGTGAGCCGATCGTGAGGAGAGGGGGGGGGGGGCTGGCCGTCGGTTTTGGGAAGAGAGAGAGGGAGAAGAGGTTAGGGTTTATTATTATTAATAATAATAACATGTTACACTTTAGTCCCTCAACTTCTAGTTTGTACTTTTCTAGCTTATTTTAACTAGTTCTTGTTTCTTGTCTAGCATCACACATAATATAATCAAGTAACACATATGTTAACACTTAATTATCACATAACTATTGTTTTGACTTTTTTCGTTTATTCACCAATTGTTTGCGTCAACTCGTTTGCGTTTCGGTGAAATTCCCGAAAGACTACACATGTAGTAATTGTCAAGCGTCATTTAAACCCTAGTTTAAATGTAATGAGGTGTGCGTTATAGATTCAATGATCTTTAAGTTTGAATTGACGGAGTTGAGTTAACGGAGTTAACCTGAAATTGACGAATGTCACACTTTACACGATGGCACAATGTCATACCTTAACAGGCAGAGCTTTTGGATTCGTGTATATTTCTTTCGGTCGGATAAGGTATCGTTACGACACTCGGGTATTATACTATCTCCTAATTATTATATGTATGTGTGTGTTTTCAGAGAAAGAAATAAATTTTGTGCGAAGAAATGAAGTTCCGTTCACTTCCTATTTATAGCAAGTTTCAGACCCCGTCGCGGTACGCGATGGCCATAAATAGAAAGCCGTCGCGTACCGCGAAGCATCTTATAGCTTCGCTGAGTCATCCTAGGCCTGCTACGTGGCACGCCACGTGGCAGGCTACGCGTTATCTGCGTAACCTTCACGTCGCGGTACGTGATGGGTAACCCCAAACCCGTCGCGGTACGCGATGGAAGGATTTTTATTTTATTTTAATTTTCAACAAAAATACTAAGGCGGCCCTTAATGCGGCTCGCGGCGATGCGTAGTGCAAAGTGCGCCATCAAAGCGCCACATTGCGCCCATCGCACTTCGCCCGAGCCCGGTGCGCGTGCGCGTTCGGGTGCTTCGCACCCTCCTCTAGGACCACTGGGTGTGATATGCCTTATAAGAACATTAACATAGAAATTTTCTTCCTTATAAAGTGCTCACTAGTTTGTTAATCTAGCGATGTGGGACAAGAGTTTACAAACCTATTTATACTATGGTGGTTCATTCTCCATTTCTTTCCTCCACCAATGTGGGATGAAATTTTCTCATTTCATTTTCTTATTTTTTCCTTTAATTTATTTTGAGGCTTGTTATAGTCTCCCCTCCTTATTTTGAATCTCGTCCTTGAGATTTACTTGGAATAAGTGTGGGTACTTCCGTTTCATTTCGGACTCCAATTCCCAAGTATATTCTGGTCCACGCTTTGAATCCCACTTCACTTTGACCAGAACTATTCTTTTATGCTTGAGATTCTTGATCTTTCTATCTTCAATTTGCAAAGGTTTCTCAACGAATTTCAACTTTTCATTTACCTTTATATCTTGAAGGGGTACTTCTAGTGTTTTATCAGCTAAAACATTTTCTTAAGTTGCTTACATGAAATACATCATGTATACCTGACATTTCCTCTGGTAGTTCTAGCTGAGCTCGCTACTGGTCCAATTCGTTTGAGAATTTGAAATGGTCCAACAAATCGTGGACTTAACTTTCCTTTCTTACCGAATCGGATTAATCCTTTCCATGGAGATACTTTCAGTAGCACTTTCTCTCAACTTGAAATTCCAATGGTTTGCGTTGATGATCCGCATAACTTTTCTGACGATCTCGTGCGGTCTTTAATCTTTCCTTAACCTGATCTATCTTATCAGTACTTTCTTGTATGATTTCAGGGCCTGATAATTGTTTTCCTCCTATTTCTGCCCAACATACTGGAGTTCTGCACTTTCGTACATAAAGGGCTTCAAATGGGGCAGTGTTAATACTTGTATGATAGCTGTTATTATAGGAGAATTCTATTAGTGGTAAATGGTCATCCCAATTTCCACCAAAATCTATTACACATGCTCTTAGCATGTCTTCCAATGTTTGTATGGTCCTTTCACTTTGACCATCAGTCTGTGGATGGTATGCTGTGCTCAAGTTTAATTTTGTTCCCATAGCTACTTGGAAACTTTTCCAAAAATGAGAAGTAAAACGGCTATCCCGATCCGATACAATGGATAATGGAACTCCATGTAATGAGACAACTTTGTCTACATACAGCTTAGCTAATTGTTCCATTTTGAAAGTTTCCTTCATTGGTATAAAATGAGCTGATTTTGTTAATCTATCCACAATCACCCAGATTGTGTCATTACCTCTTCTTGTAGTAGGTAATTTAGTAACAAAATCCATTGTTATTAATTCCCATTTCCATTCTGGCATTTCTAATTGTTGAATTAATCCTGATGGCTTTTGATGTTCTGTTTTAACTTGTAAACAAGTTAAGCATTTTGAAACATAACTGGTTATGTCCTTTTTCATTCCTATCCACCAATAGATTTTCTTCAAATCTTGATACATTTTATCTCTTCCAGGATGCATTGTGTATTTGGATTTATGAGATTTTTTAAGAATCTTTTCTCGTAATCCTCCTATGATTGGTATCCAGATCCTGTTCCACATTCGGAGAATTTCATCATTTCCTTTGACAAGTAGATCATTGGTACCATTTCTTTTCTCATCAGCAATATTATTTTCTTTTATTGCTTAAATCTGAGCATTCTTTACTTTATCAATTAAATTGATTTGAAGTTCTAACCTTAGAGCTCGCACTCTTTTAGGTTTCTCATGCTCTATTCTGCTTAATGCATCGGCTACTATATTTGTCTTACCTTCGCGGTATAGGATTTCACAATCATAGTCGCTAAGAATTTCCATCCAGCGTCTTTGCCTCATATTAAGCTCCTTTTTCCCAAAGATATATTTTAAACTTTATGATCTGTGAATACGGTAAACTTACTACCATATAAATAGTGTCTCCAGATCTTCAGGGCAAAAATTATTGCTCCCAATTCTAAGTCATGTGTTGTGTAATTCTCTTCATGTTTCTTTAATTGTCTAGATGCGTAAGCAATGACTTTCTCACGTTGCATTAGTACACATCCCAATCCTGATTTAGAAGCATCACAACAGACTGTGAAATCTTCAGTTCCTTCTCGTAGCGCAAGTATTGGGTCATTTGTTAACTTTTGCTTCAAAGTTATAAAAGCTTCTTCTTGCTTAGGTCCCCATTCAAACTTGACATTCTTACACGTTAACTTGGTTAACGGAACTGCTATTTGGGAAAAATTTTGAATGAAGCGTCTGTAGTATCCTGTTAATCCTAAGAAACTTCGAATTTATGTAGGATTTTTAGGAATTTCCCAATTAGTAATAGCTTCTATTTTGGAAGGGTCCACGTGTATACCTTCTTGGTTAATCAAGTGTCCTAGAAACTGTACTTCTTGTAACCAAAATTCACACTTTGAGAATTTAACATAAAGCTTCTCTTTTATCAATAGCGTCAAAAGTGTATGAAGATGATTAACATGATCTTCACTGGTTTTGGAATAAATAAGTATATCGTCTATATAAATGATTACAAATATATCCAAATATGGTTTACATATTCGGTTCATCATATCCATGAATGCAGCTGGTGCATTGGTTAAACCAAATGGCATGACTGTAAACTCATAATGACCATATCTTGTCCTAAAAACTGTTTTAGGAACATCTTCTTCTTGCACTTTTAATTGATGGTATCCTGAGCGTAAATCAATTTTAGAAAAGTATCGAGCTCCTTGAAGTTGATCAAATAAATCATCAATTCTCGGTAAGGGATACCGATTCTTAATTGTGACTTTATTCAATTCTCTATAATCGATACACATACGCATTGACCCATCTTTCTTTTTGACAAACAGTACTGGTGCTCCCCAGGGTGATGAGCTAGGTCGTATGAAACCTTTTTCTAACAATTCATCTAATTGCTTCTTTAACTCTAACATCTTTGTTGGCGCTAACCGGTATGGTGCTTTAGAAACGAGCGCTACTCCGGTATGACATGGATTCTAAATTCAACTTCACGATCAGGCGGTTGTCCAGGTAAATCTTCTGGAAAGACATCAGGATATTCCGATACTACCGGAATTTCTTTTAGCTCTTTTCCTTTGGCGCTAATGATTACAGAGATCATATATACTACGCCTTGTTTCCTTAGATAGCTTGCCGCTTTCATTACTGATATAAACTTTCTAGGCTTCAGCATCTTATCTCCTTGAATTGTAATAATTTCTCCTGTTGGCGAGCGAATTTCAACAAAATTTGTATTACAGAGGAGTCGAGCATGATTGGCTTCTAGCCAGTCCATTCCTAATATAACATCGAATCCAGCCAGATTCATTGGAAGTAAATTTGCTTTAAACTGATGGCCTAGTAAGTTTATGTTTTCTTCTTGGAGTACTTCATGAATATGAATGGAATTTCTATCTGCCATCTCTACCGTGCAGACTTGCTGGAGTTTGGTTAATGGTTGATTTAAGGCTTGGTAAAACTTTATGTTTATAAAACTTTGGTTTGCTCCGGTATCAAACAATACTTTAGCGTAAACGTTAATGATAAGGAACGTACCCGCAATAACGTCTGGAATCATTGCTGCTTCTTGTGCAGTAAGCTGAAAGGTCGTGCATTCTTCTTAGGTCCATCTGTGTTCTTTGCTTTGTTGTCAGGCACCTTTGTCAGCTTTGGACATTCTGGACGGATGTGGTTAGGTTCTCCGCAGTTGTAGCGAACACGACTTTCCTTTCTTCTACATTCTTCATCCGTATGTCCAGCCATTTTGCAATAATTGCAATACTTGGTTTTCTTAAAAGCGCATCACCCTGAATGCATTTTTCTGCAAATTTTACAGAAAGGATGAGCATAAGATTACATGTTCCTTTCTTCCGGAATTCTTGGGTAATCTTCTGGGCTAGATCTTTCTTTTTTGTTTTCTTCCTGAGTTCGGACTAATCCGTCTGTCAGGGTATTCGCTAGCTCGACTGTTTCTTCAATAGTCTGAGGTCTAGCTGACTTTACCAAATCACGGATTTCACTTACTAATCCCCAAATATAACGAGAAATTAGTACTGATTCTGGCGTAGCCAAAGCCGGCACCATTCTCGCATATTCGAAGAATTTTGTCGCATACTCACGACACTTCACACCTTCCATCTTGTGGTTTAAGAGCATAGTAGCAATCTTTTCTCGTTCATGAGGATGACAAAATTTCCTTTCTACTATTTCTTTAAACTCTTCCCAGGTCATAGTATAAACAACGTTGTTTCCCTTTGACTGGAGGATTGTGTTCCACCATTCTATTGCTTCATTAACGAAGAGATTAGAAGCATATAATATTTTGTCTTCTTCAGCACACTTGCTGATTCTTATAATGGCTTCCGTCTTTTCTAACCAGCGTAATGCTGCAATTGATCCTTCATTTCCTGAGAATTCGGTTGGCTTACAAGCCAAGAAATCCTTGTAAGTACAACCGCGAACTTTTTGCTTTTTGGGTAATGAGTTCCTACCTCCTCCATTCACACTGTTACTAGCCACGGTGTTAGACTTTCGCTTATTACTCTATGCCTAATTACGGAAATGGGTTGCTTAATAGCATCTGACTGCTTACAAATTACCGAAAGGTACTTGTCACTCGACCGTATCTATGACTGTGGCCATATTACTTATTGGCTAACACTTGTCCAATAAGTATCGTGTAATAGCCCAGTAGGCAAGCCTTGTATACAACACCCCACAATACCAGTAGTAATCATCCCGTAAATCTACAGAGACTTAATCACTATAATGTATTTAAAATACTTTAAAAATATATTTGAAAACATTTAGATCATTTGCCATGAGTTTTATAGGTTTTGAAATCATCATGACAATGTCGGAAAAATAGTTGTCTCACGCAAATGTGAGTTGTATAAAAACTCGAATGTCTCACCTTGCAGGTTTACAATTAAAGAAAACCTCCTGGTATTAAGCACCTAAGATAAACACAATGTAGTATCACTAGATTAGTATAAAACCAATAATCATAACGATAATCACGAGAGTAGAAACTTTACACGATGGCACAATGTCATACCTTAACTTGCAGAGCTTTTGGATTCGTGTATATTTCTTTCGGTCGGATAGGGTATCATTACGACACTCGGGTGTTATACTATCTCTTAATATTATATGTATGTGTGTGTTTTCAGAGAAAGAAAGAAATTTTGTGCGAAGAAATGAAGTCCCGTTCACTTCCTATTTATAGCAAGTTTCGGACCCCATCGCGGTACGCGATGGCCATAAATAGAAAGCCGTCGCGTACCGCGAAGCATCTTATAGCTTCGTTGAGTCATCCTAGGCCTGCTACGTGGCAGGCTACGCGTCATCTGCGTAACCTTCACGTCGCGGTACGCGATGGGTAACCAAACCCGTTGCGGTACGCGATGGAAGGATTTTTATTTTATTTTAATTTTCAACAAAAATACTAAGGCGGCCCTTAATGCGAAGTGCAAAGTGCGCCATTAAAGCGCCACATTGCGCCCATCGCCCGAGCCCGTGCGCGTTTGGGTGCAGCACCCTCCGCTAGGACCACTGGGTGTGATATGCCTTATAAGAACATTAACATAGAAATTTTCTTTCTTATAAAGTGCTCACTAGTTTGTTAATCTAGCGATGTGGGACAAGAGTTTACAAACCTATTTATACTATGGTGGTTCCTTCTCCGTTTCTTTCCTCCGCCAATGTGGGATGAAATTTTCTCATTTCATTTCCTTATTTTTTCCTTTAATTTATTTTGAGGCTTGTTATACTCTCTCTCTCCATCTCCATCTCCATCTCCATCTTCACCAAACCTCATTAGTCATATCAGTCATCACCTGCCATCGTCAGACATTATTCTTGCACGTTACCACTGGTAGATTCACCGGATTTCTCGCTGGCCACCGGATCTCTGGCTATAAAGCCCTCTGGCTTTATTACACACACACACAAAGAAATCTTTTATTCTTTCTCTTTTCAAGTTCCGGTGACTTCCGATTAACCTCTGTTTTCTTTCAAAGAGGTACCGGGTTATTCCTTAAGTTTATCCTTTGCCTTATTAATCTTTGTTTATATAAAATAATAATGCACAGATCTAATTTAAAAGACAGAAAGTTAGTTCAGAAAGCAAACCGGGCAATCTATTTAATATACATAAATTATTTATATAATTACAGAAACGAAAACAAATTTCTTAAGAGATCAAAATCAAGATTTCATTTTTAAATCACAGCTTAAAGATAAAAAATCTAGATATCACATCTAGTGCAAAGTGCACTTGATAGATATAATGTTATGTGTAAAGTTAAAACACAAAATGAGACAAAAATGAAAAGTGTAAGAAAGATTTGTTTGATAACCGGCATGTTCAGGTCAATATCCGTACAACTCATTAATAAAAATAAATCATAATTATTTATCATAAGCATTTTAACAAGCATACATGATCATTCATCATTTAGAAGTCATATATTCTAAACATGTTTGTTATGTACACTAGGTGATTATACAAATTACCGCGTCACACGTACAAATACCCTCACACACAAAAGTTGGTGATACTATATTTTGAGTACTAAAATAGTAATGCTTATATATTATATAGTATATATAAATAACGACTCTGAGTTGTGCTCGAAACGTAACAGAACGTTAGAATTTAATAAACAAAATCGAGTAAGTGAGCATATAGTAAGATCAAATATAAATGCAAGATAAAAATAAAAATGTAAATAAGCCCTTGGTAACTTTACTACACTCATAAGAATTAAACCTAAAATACTTATAACATTAATATACCATTAGTACTAAACGAACCTAAACCCACTTTTCCTTCAAAACTCACGTGATATACACACATCACCACAATTAGATCAAATGGTGATAAAAGCCACTTGTATGCTTTTACCATGTTAAAAGAACTTCTATAAATAAAATTACACCAAAAGAATTTATAGACAAGTCAAACACAAGAAATAAAGAAAGAATGAAATGTTTTTCAAGTCTTTCCATTATACACAGTGTCACACCCGGCCCTGAACGGCGGAAACAGTCGGGCGCGCGCGAGTGGGGATTGATAATTAAGCACGGGCCATTGCAAACATTCAAAGTAAGATTTTCATTGCGCATGAAATGTTTAATACAAATACATTACATTGTTTAAAAATTACATAAAAACATCCAAGTATAAAAACTGTTGAAGATTTCCACGCCATATCCCCTTGCGCGGCGGGAACAACCACGCGCATCGAAGGGATAGAACTAAAATCTTCCAAAAAGCTAGTTTTAGATGTTCAGCGTGAGGTGCTCTAAGTGTGACTCCATGCGCTACCTAGTTATCTCCTGAAAGACACGTAAAACATTTGAATCAGTATAAACTGAGTGAGTTCACAGTTTTAGTAACTTGATAATTCGTATTGCATCATAATCTTGATAAAAATCATTCTGAAACATAATTCTGATAGCATCATTACAACACGTGCTTAGTAAAACATAGTTCTGATAACATATTCTGATAAAATCGTTCCGCGGGCTACGCGCGAACATTTCTGGGAACCGTGCTCGTCTGTGTAAGTGGCGCTGCCACTACGAGCGAAATAAGTAATACCGTCCCGCGGGTTACGCGCGGACACTTCCGAAAAAACGTGCTCGTCTGTGTAAGTGGCGCTGCCACTACGAGCGGATAATACCGTCCCGCGGGTTACGCGCGGACGTTGTGCCGGAAAACAAGGCGCTCGTCTGCGTAAGAGGAGCGACCTCTACGAGCGGGCTCAATCCCATAGCACTGCCCCGTGACATGCTAGGCACTCGTCTGTGTAAGAGGTGCGACCCCTACGAGTGGGCGGATCAAACCAGCAGTCCCTACCCTTAGAGTTCCAATGGTAAAGTGATCACTTACTCGAATCTGGTGCACTAACATCGAAAACCATAGATAACCGTTTGCATTGCTCGTAAATATACCATAATGAAACATTATTTAAGCACATAATTGCTTGCATTGCTTGTAAGAGTATCATGATAAAACATAATTTAAGTACGTGTCCCTCGCCCCGAAAACAGTTTAAAAATAGTGAAAACAGTGAAAATAGGGGCTGTGAGACTCACCTGTGGTTCTTGTTAAGGGATTAATCGAGATTCGGGTTTTCTTGGTGTTGGCCTCGGAATTGAAGGTCTAGAATACGATTAAATAACAAGAAGTATATATATTAAGATCAAGAAATAGGAGAATATAAGGGTTGGAAAGTAGATCTCAAGGTTATAATCTCGGCTTACCTAGTAACAGGATCGGAAATGAAAACAACGGATGCTTGGGAGATGATTAGTGCAAGTTTGCAGTTCTTAAGAGAGAAGTTTGAAGTGTGTTTTGGGTGATAATTTAGGTTACATATTTATAGGCAAACTCAAGGGAACACAATCCCTTGCTTTAGGGGATTGTAATCTTTTCATATCTAGGTGTAATGATGATAAAGTATGGAAATTATTATTATTTATTTAAAAGTGGAGGAGTGGATAAAAGATTCTGATTTGATTTGGACAGGACATGCAGGTCTGTGGTTGGTGAGAGTAGGGTGGCTGACAGTTGACTTTTCATGTTACAGTGTGCTTTTTCAGGTGCTTTTGTCAGTTGTACAGTAAAAAGTGGAAATCTCTGAAACACGCTACTGTTTCCTTTTGGGCGGGAATAATCCCCCTTAAATCTGGAGATTAGGCTAAGTGTTCTGCGCGTATAGCTTTGTGCGCATAGCTTTCTGCGTGAAGGACATTTCTTTGCTGCGGGTAGGTATGTAACCTTCTCGCAGTCAGGGACATTGAGTTTCATTTGTAGATTCTCCAGGTGGTCTTGGTATTTCAACATAGTGATCAGTCATGTTGAAGTCAATTCCATCTTGGAGCTTCAGACAAACTAGCTCTCAATGTTCCCGCCATGCGGGGAGGTTAGTTCTCCTTCCGCACGCGCATAAACGATTTGGGATGCACCCGCCTTAGCATCATGCGGGACGGTCAACCCATTAGACAACATAGAGTTATATGAAAACATAAAGCCAAAACATTCGCGCATGGCGCATATAACATATGCCCACGCTGGTTCTTACATCGCGCGCTCGCGCAGGGCGCACATAACGTGCCTGCGCTGACTCTAACATAGCGCGCTCGCGCAGGGCGCACATAACACATGCCCGCGCTGATTCTAATATAGCGCGCTCGCGCAGGGCGCACATAACACATGCCCGCGCTGATTCTAATTTAGCGCGCATAATATTCACAATCACCTAATTATTAGGTTGATTACTTAGTTTATAGTATTGGGAAAATTACCGGGTGTCACACACAGCCAAATAAGTGAACCTTGTCTTACTCTTTTGTCTATCACGACATTCACAGTACACACACACTATTATACTTTTTCCCAAACTATCATTTGGGGATGAAGGAAAGTAGATGACATGCATGCAAACTCACTTTATAGACCAAAAGATATACCCAATTTAAGATATTGCACTATTATGGAATGAAACCCTAGTCAAACAAGGAGAAAGTATTTTTCTAATTTTCCTTCATAAAGCTCACTCCCCAACCGTCCATGTTCCTTCTCACTTTCTATCTTGAGTTTTAACACACACATATACACTCATTATATACATGAAGTAATACTATAAAAAGAAGAGTTTGAAAATAATACACACCAAACCCAACAAACATTACAAGTCCACGGCTCTCTTTTTTTCTTTTCCCTCTTGCATTACTCTCCAACGAATATCAAACGCACCCTCCCTTGTTCGGTTCTCATCCAACATCACCAACCTAACCATTGTACAAGCTTCTCCATGGCCTAATAAAGTCATCCAAGTAAAAACAACAAAACAAAACTAATAAAGTAGAAAAGTGGCTAAACTTGTTAAACTAACATTTAATAAATATGAACACAATGGAATCTAAGATGTTGTCACTTAAAATATAGTAATAAGTTATGGACCTCGTAATGTGCAACTAGTAAATATAAGACATAAAATTTAAGATGGCCAAAAGATATATATTTAACATATACTTAATGGACAAAAACAAAAAAAAAAAACACACACACATAAAATGAGTTATGTTTGAACAAAGAATTATTTATGGACACAATAAATAGTATGGTGGTTAAACTTAAACTAATAAGTTACTTGAATAGAATAAAATGTTATAAATTTATTACTTTTGTGTCTTAAAATTTTAAATATCAAAACTAGTTATGAAGGAATTTATTTAAATAAGACACTTGAGTGTTACTTTACAAATTATAAGTTTATTTAATAAAGTATTTTAGTTTTCAAGAACTTATTTTAACCATACATAAGAATAAATATATATATATATATATATATATTCCTTTTAAACTAGTTAGATGTTTTGTGTAAAAACATAGACATATTTATACTTATAATAATAACACATATATATAAGTCTATGAATGTACAAGGTATGATAACTTATTAAAATCATTTTTACAATAATATGTATTTTTGGTTGTATAAAATACTTACGGTTAGAGTTTCTCAAAATGTGTTTATACAAGTAATATATTTATTTATATATGAGATGTTTTAACATAAATATATACAAATACAATTTTCCTTTAAAATAAAGATATAGTGTAATATACAGTTTATCTACTATTACTTATAAGATAAGTGTATGAAGATATATTTATGAAACATAATATATTACACTTAACGTATCACTAACGAGTCGTGCCATGCATGCCTAGGTCTAGGTTGTTGAATGAATACCTAGCATAAATCTACATAACTAATATGTCGTTCCGACCCTAACAATGGCCCGTACTTGTCATAGGACACACATAGGTCGGATACCGTCAAGATCCTTTGTCATTATTACTCACTGACACTAAGGTGAGTTTCACGACTCTTTTTTACTGTTTTATTGTTTTTAGGGGGGAAACATATTAAATATTTTAATGCGTAATAAACTATCTTTATATAATCATGAGTAATTAGAGGCCCTTAGATCTTCTGATCAATACATTCTATAATCATTAACTATGGGTTTAGCTGAGGAATATGTGGGTAGTACTATCGAGATTGATCCCCCACTCATGGTTAGTAGCTCTAACTAACGTGATAATGGGTGAATATATTCTAACCTCATACCGTGGGGTTATGGTGCCGGGCAAGTAACAACATATTTAGGTTTGATTATATGCTCATGTGTTTTATATTAATTCGTACTCCTTGCAAGTTACGGTGGATCATGCATTACATTATTTTTACTTTACACGTTTTAAATTCCTTATTTAACATAAATGTTTTTACTTTTGAAAACAAATTATTTATATTGTGTCATTAAAATCATGAGCTCACCAACATTATGTTGACGTTTTCAAGTATGTTTGTAGGTCGCTAAACAAGTAAGAAGTATTATGGTTACCAAACATTGCATGTCGGATCACCTATTTTGAAGGATTTTTGTCTATAACTTAAATTATTTTGAGTCTTAGATTTGGGAATCCTATAATTATGTCATGCTTTGAAATACTTTCAAACCTTTTATCTTTTAAAATAATTAATCTATTTGGTGATCTATGATATGAATGTGATCTTTGCTTTAATCAATAGATGTGATTATCCGTGATTCGTCACACACTCGCGATTCCACCGAGGCAGGTTTGATAGATTGGTATCATAGTCATTGGTTATAGTTAGTTAGACGAGTCTGGTCTATAACTAAATGACTCAACAAAAACATTTTCAATAATTGCGTATGCATCTCATAACATACATTGCATATCACTTTGTATATTTCACATAAGTTATATTATACGGATATTATTGTCACAGTCATATCTTTCCGCCATGTTGCCCGAGTCACCATGACCACGTCGTCGTATCGTCATTCGTGAGACCTCACCAGAGGATCTCCGACCGGGACAAGAACGGATTTTAAATCGGATGAAGGAGGACGGAAATCTCATGTGTAAGAGTGCTAGGAAGACACCACGCCTACCTGAAAAGAGGAAACTAGCCGATCGAGGCAACAAAGACATCGGGGAACCTACACGCGCACCACCAAAAATGAAGAAGCTTGATTTTTGTGTGCTTGGACATTGATGACATTGAAGAAATGGTGAGGAGAGGATCACATTCCGTCTACATATGAGGTGGGTGAGACATCAGTCACTCTCCCACCTTTGCTCACTACTGAGGAGTCGTTAGAGCTTTAATCATACCGGCTCTGGTGGATAGGATCGCCCTTCACGACCATCAGTTGAAGTCGGCACGTGACGTGACTAGATACTAGGGATGAAATGAGGGAATTGCAAGAGCGTGTGATATGTAGGGTGACTGAGGAAGTGAATAAGACACTTGAGAGGCTAGACATGGTTGAGGATGTATTCCTTATATTTTCACAACTACTTTTATATATAGTTGCTTACGTATGTATTAACAATAATATTAACTCCAATTTCATTCAGATCGTCAATGGCTTCTGATTTCTTCATTTACAGAACTCATAACCATTGTTATGATGGATTTTTAAGCTTCTAAAGGTATGTTTTGTTCATTACATGTACTGTTTAGTAAATTTTGTATGGGAGATTATGGTGATGATTTTGTTGTTAAAAATAATTAATAATAAAATAATTTTATAAATGATATTAAGTTTATCCTTTGCCATAAAGTATTTATTAAATCTCTGGTAAATTAATATAGTTCTATCGTGTTATTCTATCCAAATTTTCGGTAAATTGATATCGTTTATTCGTTAATTTTATTGTGTTTTATTGTAGCGGGATTGCGTGTGAAGGTCGAACGTTCAAATAATGTTAGTATTATTGGAGTGGGTCTTCTCCCCGCGATCGTGGACAACCGTGTAGTGTAGCAATCTCTAGGCGTAGCTAGGGGTGCAGTTTATAAATACTACGTTTTATTATGTCGCTTTAGTATTAAGTTATATAATGTTAGTATTAACCCGGCGTTTTTTGTACTCTTTCCGTATTTATTACGTTTTTTTTTAATATTTGGATGTTATATTATTATATTGGATGTTTGATACTGTTTCGGGTTGAAATTTGGATGTTATTTGGTTGAAAAGTGTGGAAAAAACTAATTTCGGGTTGAAGTTTCGGGATCATTTGGTTGAAAATCGTTTGGTTGAAAACTTTCAACAAAAATCAAAATTTTATAAGTTTTGGGTTGAAATTTAGATGTTATTTGGTTGAAAAGTGTGGAAAAAACTAGTTTCGGGTTGAAGTTTCGGGGTTGAAGTTTCGAGCTCGTTTGGTTGAAAACTTTCAAAAAAATCAATTTTTTATTAGTTTCGGGTTAAATTTTGGATGTTATTTTGTTGAAAAGTGTGAAAAAAACTAGTTTCGGGGTCGTTTGGTTGAAAACTTCCAACAAAAATCAAATTTTTATAAGTTCCGGTTAAAAATTTTGGATGTTATTTGGTTAAAAAGTGTGAAAAAAATTAGTTTCAGGTTGAATTTTCAGGCTCGTTTGGTTGAAAACTTCCAACAAAAATCAAATTTTTATAAGTTTCGGGTTGAAATTTGAATGTTATTTGGTTGAAAAGTGTAAAATCTTGATTTTTTATAAAAAAATTTCAAGGGCCAAAAATGATTTTCCATAACTTTGATATAATAAATTAAAAAAAAACAGTTAATTTAAATATTGGAAGGCAATTAAGCCTGAGGGTCACAAATGGAAATTCTCGTTAGCACATGAGTACGAATTGTTCATTAGAAAGGGACATATGGAGGGTTAAACTGTGTCCGCCCTAAAACTACGATGGCACAGATCGCTTAAATTAAGAATCAAGCCTATAGAATGCTTCGTCCATAAAACACGGGGGCTCAAATCATATTTTTCTCTACTTTTTACTGAATAAACATAATATATGATCATTTTTCTATTCAAACTTAGTAAAAACATTATTTATTTTATAGTTATGAACATTCAAATTGTTAAAAAATATGGTTTATGATTAACTTTTATTCTATAACTTTATTATAAATATTAAAGATAATTTTTCTTTTCAAAACAGTTATTTTAAATTTATAAGTTTTATTATTTTGTATTTTTTAACATATATTGGAAAAAAAATTAGGGACAGGAGAGTTAAGAAGCGGAATAAAACTATGTCTTATGAATTTTGATATTTTTATAATCGTTTTTTTTACTGATAGAATGTTTAGATTTTTTAGGTAAGAAGTTTTATTTTTAGAAAACACATAATTAACCAATAGTACAAAGCCACGAGTCAAAAAGAATTTAAGAAAATAATGGAAAGAGAAAATATGATTTGTGCCTATGTGCTTTATGGGTTAGGACATTATACAAGTCTTATTCTCAAATTGAATGATCTATCCCATCATAGTTTTAGGGCTAGCACAATATCCCTCCTTCTGTTAGCTAATCATCCATTGACTTGGTGAAGTTACTATCATACCCTTAAATAATAAAGTGAAATTACAATGTTGCCCTTTAATAATAATAATAATAATAACAATAGCAATAATAATAATAAGGGTTTAGATCAAATACAAATGAAATTAACGTGTTAATTGTGAGAATCAAGTAGAGTAATTATACATATACATAAAGTCATTATGTAACTACATCATAGAGTAATTACATAATTACCCTATGATGTAATTACATAATTACTCTACTTGATTCTCACAATTAGCACGTTAATTTCATTTGTATATTAGTTTTTCCCTAATCATCATCACCATCACCATCACCATCACCATCACCATCATCCAAATTCATCAATTCATCATCCTCAACCCAATCTTCTCCACCGCCAAAACCTTCCACCACACCATTGTCATCCTCTCCACCACTCAAACCCTCCACTCCAAACCAAGATCATATTCCCCAACTCATCTACATCTTAAGTTGATTGCCAGAAAATGGGTTCGCCGGGAACTATGATTTGATGCACGCCCGGGCACCCCTGTCATCGGCTTCAACCTTCACCGGAGCAATCGCCGGAAACTATGATTTGATTCGAGTAACTTCAATCTCTTTCTGTATCACTCTGTCTCTCTCAACCTTCACCTAAGCAATACCAACCCTAATCTCAAATCATTCTATCTCATACTAGAATTGAAGATACTACAAATATGCTCGTAATTGTATCTCCGGCTGCTACCACCATCTCCTCCCTTGGAATCTCAAAGACTTGAACCCCAAACCCCGTTCCTTTCTTTCTCATCCCTGTGATTATATTTGCCCTACCAAATCGATCAAGCAATTGTGGAAAATAATTTGTCCTAGATGTATAAAAGAAATCATTTTTCCTTTGAAAATCGATTTTCGGCAAGCGATTGGGGAACCGATTGTACGTCGAGCACAACCATCTCCGTCATCGAGCACGATTTCTGTTACTAGGTATTCTTGTTGATTGATGTGGTGTTAAAGATTTCATTTTTTTACAAGTTTTTTGGTGTGTAGGTTTATGGATATGAAATATTAGTAATGATTGGTGGGTTGATTGATTTTGAGAGGACTAGTGTTATTTTTGATTGATGTTCTAATTCGCGGAAGTTCATTAAAAAACGAACCAGTTCTCCGAAAAAATGTGGTGTTGCTGGTGGAGGTGAAGGGACTCAAACTGAATACATCATAAGCTACAGGGAGTCAAATGACAATTATTTAAAATTATGAGTGAAAGGACGATATTGCCCTTGATGTGGATTGAAAATCTAAAAGTCAACAAACAGAGGCACAAATACCCGCTAGAAAACTATGATGACACATATGACTCAATTTGAGAATGGGCCATGTATAGCACCTCAACCCATAAATCATAATTTTCTCTAATGTAAAAATCCTGACTATAAGCCGATTAATCCCTGAATAATCGTTAGTTGTCACCCCACCGACTTGTCGCCGATTAACCCATTTGTCCAAAATCGGTCAAAATTGAGAATTTTATACATAAAATTTGTAATATAAGTAACTTACAACATTTGATGCAATATGCACAACATTCAATAGGGGCAAAAATGTCAATATATCATTAAATCTCACGTGCATTTGAATTCTTTTCAAATATTTACAATTTTCATCATTTGAAGTTACAATATTGGTACATAATCTTTTGCTTATACATTATTTTATTTTCACTTTTAACCCAACTGCCCCCACGATTTTTAAACGGTCATAACTTTTTCCCACGCTAATATTTTTTAAAATAAATGGCATCATAAAAACGAGCATTTTATTATCTTTAATTTGAGTATGATATTGCCATAATTTTCAAAGTAAAAAAAAATAATTTATGCAACATTATTTGCGCTTCGGTTTTGATGGTTTTAAATTAAACCATGAGTCAACTTTACACGTTTTTTTGCCATCGAAAACCGAAACTGAACTGTTTGAAATTGATGCCCAACTAAGCCGAACCATTACCAACGATAAGGTTCCGATATAGTTTATACTTCAATAATAAATTGAGTTTAAAATAAGAATTACCAATTTGCCTATACATTCACTTCAAATTAAACACCAACTAATACGTTACTTAAGTGAATCGTAATATGAACAAAAACAACTTTGGTCACATAACTGATAAAACTTATTAGAACAAATAGAAGATGAAATTATAACAAGAACAAAGATTACAAAAAAATCATACTGGAAATTTGGCTAAATTAATGTTGTAAAAACGAGTTTACTCGTATTAAATAAAACTTTCGTTAACTATATCTAATATATATTATAAAACCTATCTAATACTAAACGAGTAAATAATTAACATTTCAATATGTATGATCAGCTCCGGTTTCAACCATGAAACCAAACTTATTCGCGATCTCACACTTTCAAACGAAATAATGAACACCCGCATATTTGTTACATGATTACAAAAGTATGTGTTTCCCGCTGCATCACACGGGCACTCTTCTAGTAAATTCCAATGCGATTAACCAAGACTAATCCCTAGAATTCCCGATTAGTCGTTTGTTTTATCCCAACGTCCGACTAACGTCCAATGACTTTTACAACACTGTTTAGTAACCTATAGTTAAAAATAAAAACTAATTTGAAATTATATAGAACAAAATCCAATACCAAAATAAGGATATTATTACGGCGGGGAAAAAGGTTGAAACAAGATTACAATTACATCATCATCATCATAATATTACAACAACAAACAACAATGTTATTATTATTATGTTGCAGCAGCATCAGTATTTGTTTAAGTCGGTCTAAATCCCCAATTCCCAAATCCCTAAATCTTGATTAGGGCAATCTGGGTTTCAATCATACTACTGATCTTGACCCATTAATCGATCAATTGAAGATGGATGCTGATGGGTTTTTGTCTTTATCAGAAAAGCAAACAATGGTGTCCACTTTTCTTGAAATTACTTCCGGAAATACCCCTGATACTGCCCACCAGTTCTTGCAGGTCAAGATTTGATTTTTATTGGTTAATTTGGTGGTTTTGTTGGTGGGTTTGTGTTTGATTTGAGTTTTTTGTGTGATTGGATGAACTGCATTTGGTAGGTGTTGAATTTGAAATTTTATTAGGGATTATTGTGATTGTTGATTATTTTTGATTTTTTTTTCAATTTTGGGAATTTTTTGCTTTGATTTGGAAGTGTTGAATTGTTATTATTATGATGTAAAAATCAAGACTTTGCATTTGATTTTTTGATGTTGGTTCTTGTGTGATCGGTTTGATGTTCGGTTCTTGTGTGATGGTTGTGTGAAAGTAAAGATTTTTATCATGTAAAAAATCAAGATTTTGCATATTAGGTTTCCATGTTGGTTCTCATGTGATCGGTTTGATGTTTGGTTCTCGTGTGATTGTTATGTGGAAGTAAAGATTTTTATCATGTAAAAATTCAAGATTTTGCATATTAATTTTCCATTTCGGTTCTCATGTGATCGGTTTGATGTTTGGTTCTCGTGTGATTGTTATGTGGAAGTAAAGATTTTTAAAATGTAAAAAATCAAGAATTTGCATATCAATTTTCCATGTTGGTTCTCGTATGATTGTTGTGTGGAAGTAAAGATTTTTATCATGTAAAAATTCAAGATTTTGCATATCATTTTTCCATGTTGGTTCTCGTGTGATTTTTGTGTGGAAGTAAAAATTTTTATCATGTAAAAAATCAAGATTTTGCATATCAATTTTCCATGTTAGTTATCGTGTGATTGTTGTGTGGAAGTAAAGATTTTTATCATGTAAAATCAAGATTTTGCATCTCAATTTTCCATGTCGGTTCTTGTGATCGGTTTGATGTTTGGTTCTCGTGTGATTTGTGTGTGGAAGTAAAGATTTTTATCATGTAAAAAATCAAGATTTTATCATGTAAAAACCAGCATATCAATTTTCCATGTTGGTTCTCGTGCGATAGGTTTGATGTTCGGTTCTCATGTGATTGTTGGGTGAAAGTAAAGATTTTTTGTAACTTGAATTGAGAATATTTGCTTTGATCTTTGCTGGGAAAGATAGATACATTTTGGGTTTTTAAGTGTCAAATAGAAGATGCTTTGTAAGTACTAAAAGTAGTAGTTGGTTGGTGTAAATTTTTTACATTTTCTTATGTATGTTTGGGCTTGAATAAGCCAAGGTTTGCCTCTAGAAAGATTCAAAAAATTCCTTCTTTTTTGTTGAAGTTTTAACTATTTAAGCTTGTTGGATCTTGATGCCATACACGTCTAACTTTTGATTGTAACAATGATGATTGTGGATGATTTGTTATTTTAATATTTATTTAAGTAAATCATAAATTTCTTGTTTTGAAATTTCAACTCAATATAGAAGGTAAGCTTAGCTGCTATTTAAGCTTGTTTGTATAACATATCTACCATGGTGATTTTATGTCATTATGTGTATGTGTATAATGCTATCATCTATAAAGTTTTACACTTTTCGTTATTTCTGATATCGATTCTTATATTCAGGCGACAGGCTGGCAGCTCGAAGAAGCGATACAACTCTTTTATGTGCAGATGGAGTCCGGTGGTCTCCCACCACAAGAAAATGAGGCGTTAGTGTCCGATCAAAAGTTAGGGTAAGCGAGTATAAAGTTTCTGATAAATGATAATATTACATATTTGGCAGTTTTTTTTTTTTTGTTTTTTCTTTTGACTTGGTTGTTTACTTACACCAGAGTGGCGGAAAGTGAACCGGAAATGAAGAATGTTATAGAGAATGATGGAAGTGAAGTCCGTGCGCCTCTACCGGTTAAAAGAGATATTCTCTATGACACATCAATCCATCACAGGTACCCTACTTTGCTTGTTTTGACTTTCGGTTTTGTTTTATTGTTTTAATGATGTTTCGTGGTTATGCGGTTGCATGACGCTGCACGTGTTATATCTAGGTCAACTTGAATTACTTGTGAGACTTGTTAAATATTATTATAAATGAAATCATACGGTGATGAATGAAGGGGTGGTGGTACAATGAGTTTTCTGGTAACTTGTTCTCATTGTAAACCAATTTTTTTGAAAAATAACATTGAAAGAAAAACGAACGTAGAAAATAGTATTTCAGCTTTATTTTTGTGACGGATTTGACCATCCGAAGAAGCAAGATTTGGTTTGGTAATCTTCTTTTTATAAACACGTTCTATATTAAGAATATGTTATCGGCTTCTCAACTTTAACAAGATTTTGGTATCAAAACCTTCTTAAAATTAAAAAAAGTTTTATGATTTTGTACCAAGTGCCAATTAATTAAATAAATTATGAAACCACACATGGAGCTTAATACATGCACGAGCTAATATTCTTTTTTTGTAGAGTTTGTTTATTATATTATTTCATTTTGTTTCTTTTTCTTTTTTTTTCTTTTTGTTACTTCTACAGAGGATCAAGATTTGGAGTTTCTTCACATGAACCTCGTCCAGTGGTTCCTTTTCGCAACTTTGAAGAGGAGTTAAAACAACCCGGAGTTTGGGGAGCGGCCAAAGGTTCCACATCAGCACCGAAAGCTCCTCGAGAGAATCTTGCTTCCTTGTACCGTCCTCCTTTCGCTCTGATGTTCCAAGGACCTTTTGAGAAGGTAATAAATGATTAATTAAAATCTTCGTAGTTCTTGTAATTTATGCTTCTAGTATTTAACTATTCATGTCACAAACTTAATGGCCTTTTCAAGAAAAAAAAAGTTCATATTTTTCATTTTTACAACTTCAAGTAGCAGAAGCACATCCAAATTCCAAACACTATTTTTTATATTCCCTTTGTCACATAACATCAAATATTTGGTTTATATAGAGAATAGTGAACTTGAATTTAAATATAACAGCAACATTTATGTTTAAGGTGTAAATCTATTTTTTGCAGGCGATTATATTTCTTAACTGTAAAAAAATCTTTATTTATTTTTTGGTACATTTTTAGGCGAAAGAAGCTGCTAACAAGCATGACAGGTGGCTCATAGTGAATGTGCAATCTACCCGTGAATTTAGCTCACATATGGTATATATATTAGTTACCGTTTAGCAAGACATGTAACACGTTACATAATTGCAGTGACATTACTAATTTTTTTTTTGTAAAATTATTATTATTCAGCTTAACCGTGATACTTGGGCCAATGAAGCCGTATCTCAAACTATCAGCTCTAATTTCATCTTCTGGCAGGTTTGTATCTTCCTAACTCATGTCTAAAAGCTTATAATTTTTTATGATTAATTAATGTCTCATCCGTAAAGTATTATTAAATGGATTTTAAAACCGTGTTACGTATAGGTATTTGATGATGCTGAAGAGGGAAGCAAGATAGTCACATACTACAAATTGGATACGATTCCCGTTACTCTCGTAATTGACCCGATCACGGGTCAACGAATGCGGTTATGGCGTGGAATGATCCAACCTGAAAGTTTATTGGAGGTATATAATGACATCATTTTATTATTATTATTATTATTATTATTATTATTATTATTCACTTGTTTATCAGTAGTTATACTTATTAGGTTAACATTTTTGCAATTATAGGATTTGTTACAATTTTTGGACGCTAGCCCGAAGGATCATCATCTTAGTTTGTCGCAAAAACGTCCAAAAGAGAGCTCTCACTCTTCGCCTCCCAAAATCATAGGTCAGCACGTATATTTATTATTTTATAATTTATTAAAAAAAATTTTAAGTTTGGTATATGATTTATGGGATGTTGTGAATGCAGATGAAACAAATGAAGAAGATGAAGAAATAAAACTGGCGTGCGCGTTATCAATGGAAGGTGTCGTTGAAGGGGATTTAAAAGACTCGGGTGATATTAATGAGGCCCTGAAGGAGGAAAAGCGCTGTTACCCACCGTTGCCTGAAGAGCCGAAAGGTGGCGGGAGCTTGGTTTGTAGGGTCGGGGTCCGCTTCCCGGATGGACGTAGGGCTCAAAGGAATTTCTTCCGGGCTGATCCGATTCAGGTAATATAGAACTTTAGTTGACGTGTTCAAAAACGTTAAAGCCGACAAAAACTCACACACCAAAGCAACTCAGATGGTTTGAGAACCAAGCGGTTCGCTTTTCACAGTTTGGCAGTTTTAACGGTTTGAAACTTGGAAGTTGGCCGTGTAAAACTGAATCAGCCGTTTAACTTCTATTATTTTTATATTTTAACTTAAATCGTTTATCTTTTTATTATTAGTGGTTCTTATTTTTAAAATTTTTACTTTTTACATACAAATGTGTATGTTATGTACATAACAATAAACTATTAAACTAATTTGTTCATATGTTTTTTTTTACTTTTAGACGTTTACCAACACATATGTATGTTATGTATAGGTATGAATTACACATGTTTGGTCTCTACAAATAAACCAAATTTGTTCGTATTTTTTTTATTTCAAAAGTGATGAATAAACATGCCTAGGTGGCATAAATGGGCAGGTTCGGTAACATGTTAAAATGGGTAATTTTGTTTTGTTAAGTTGTTTGTCTATCAATAATTTTCGTGTTTAGCGTAATTATGAATAGCAATATTTACATCAACAAAGAAATATAATAGGTTGCATGCAGCATGCATAAAGTACACTTAAGATGATGTTTGACCGTTTTTTTATTTTAGCTAAATTTTGATTTGAATGTATTTTTTTCAGTTGCTGTGGTCTTTCTGTGCTGTGAACTGTGGCGATGAGAAGCCGTTCCGTTTGACTCATGCGATTCCGGGGGCTGTGAAAGATTTGGATTATGAGAGCAAGTTAACATTTGAGGAATCTGGTGTGGCGAATTCCATGATTTCAGTTACTTGGTTGTGAAGTTTGAGAGCGGTTAGAGTGTCGCTACAAATCTGTGTTTTGTACCTGCAAATGTTGTGTTTATGCTTTTGGATCTTTTTTTTTAGTTTGTGCATACACTAGTTGTGTGACTAGTTATGACAGAGATGGAAATGTTTTTAGTTATGAACCTTTTTTAGATCTCTTGCCTTTGTTGCGGTTAAGGTTGATGTTTATTTGTTCACTTACAGTTATGATTAGGTTATGGTTTTCTTTTATTAACCAGACCGTTGTGGGCCTTGAAGCAACGGTGTACAAACGTGGGAGCCTAGTGCATCGGGTACAAAATGATAGAGGTGCACAAAAAAACCGGTTCCGGAACCTAACTGGTGGAACCGAACCGGAACAGGTTCCAGTTCCAACCCGGTTGGTACAATACCCGGTTTGGGTATTTTTGTACCCGGAAATCGTACCCGGTTCTCCTATTTGTATGTCAGTATCAGTTCCAACCCGGTTCCTACCCGGTTCTTAATTGGAACCGGTTCGGTTCGTACCTGGAAAAACCGGTTCCGACGGGTTTTTTTTGAAGGGTCAAACAAAAGTCAAACTAGCCGTTGGAACCGGTTCCAACGGTAATATAGCCGTTGGAACCGGTTTTTTAGACACCAATAATATAGCCGTTGGAACCGGTTTTTGAGACAATAGATCCGTTGGAACCGGTTCCAACGGTAATATAGCCGTTGGAACCGGTTTTTGATGCCCAAACCTATATATAACTTGTTTCCACCACTTGTTTCACCACCAAACTCAAAAACAAACTAAAATACTACTCCTTTAGCAAACCCGTTCCTTTACCCGACCATCCAACTAAATATTATTATGGCACCCATCAAAAAAACTAACAAGAAGGCTAAGAAGAGTGTTTTTGTTGCCCCCGTTCCTGTTACGGAGGACCCAAGGGTTGTTACGGTAGTCAACCATAACCGCAACCAAGACATATGGAAGAATTGGGATTTGATTGTGGATGACGAAGGTTATCAAAAGGCTCGTTGCAAACTATGTGGTCCAAGTCGGTTATTTGTTGGAGTATCTTGACGTGTTCAAAAAGTCAACAACAAAATTATCGGGAGTCTATTACCCTACTAGTTGTTGGGTTTTGCAAGAATTGTACTATATGTCTTGTGTTTTTAAAAGCTTTGCGGAGAAGAACAAACTCTTCGAAAATATTGTTGCGGTGATGAAAGAAAAGTTCATTAAAATATTTTGAAAACATACCGCCGGTCTTTACTTGTGCCGCCGCATTAAACCCCTATTGGAATGTTAATGGGGTTGAAACAACGATTGAGGAAATATTCGACAACTTAGGTATGCACGAGATTGACCCGAAGTTGTCGACGGAAGCGAAGGACAAGTTCAACAAAAACCTTCAAGACCTTTATGACCATTATTTTCAAATGTATGGTCCAAGCACGAGATCGTCTTTTGTGAAAAAAACAACTAGTAGGCCGTGCAATGACCCACTTATAAACTTGATGAATGGGATTCGTGAATCGGCATCTAAGAGGCAAAGAGGAAACACACCAAGTAGCGAACTTGGTCGATATAGTGGAGCAAACTATGTTGAGGGCGCAACGGTCGACGAAATTCGCAATATTGATTTGTTGGCTTGGTGGAAAGGTAAACAAAACGAATTTCCCATTCTATCCGCCATGGCTCGTGATTTGCTTGCCGTACAAGCCTCAACGGTTGCTTCCGAATCGGTTTTTTCTCTTAGTGGGAGGGTGTTATCTATGCGAAGAACAAAACTAACTCTCGAGTCTCTAGAGGTTTGCATTTGCCTAAAGGACCATTTGGATGCGGTGGATCGTGTACAACACAAGGCGAACTTTGAAGACGAAATACCAATAGAGCGTCATATTCATGATGAGGAGGCGGAGGACGGGGTTTCTTCCGATAACGAAGACGAGGGTGAAGACGAGAATGAAGACGAAGAAGAGTTGTAATTATTTGTTTTGGTAAAATTATTTGTAACTTGTTCAACTAATATTTAGTTTTGATTTGTTTTATTATAATTACTTTTGTTACTCATGATTAATTTTTGTTACTTTTTTAATAACGACAAACATTTTATTTATTTAAAAAATAACTATTACAAACTGTAACATCCCGAAATTTTTATATTGATAAATAAAAGAAAGTTATGTTTAGTAATTTCACGTTTTAGTTATTTAATGTCGAGTAAGGAACGGGTCTTGGGCTTAGTTATTTTATGAACTCGGCCTGTCTCGACCCGTAGGAAGCCAACCCGAGCCTAACCAAACCCGTAGTATATAAACGAAAGTTCTTGACACTTCCACCATTTTTCACCATCTTCCTTCACTTACACCCACCCAAACACTCTCATTTCTAGAGAGAGAAGCTAGAGAGAGAAAGTCCTCTAATCACAAATCCGAGTCCACAATCTAGTTCCTAATCGTTTTGGTAAGTCCCTCTCGAAAATCATCCGTTTTCATAACCATTTTCGAGCTCAAATCGAGCAAAAACTCCCATTTTCGTAACTTGAGTTTTCGGGTCAAAAACCGCCTTGTTTTGATGTCAAAATGCAAGCTTTTGAGTTTAAAAGTACAAGGAATCGATAGCCCTTTCAATCCCGAGCATTTCCATGTCAAAAACTTCGATTTTGGGTCAAAAATCTGGAAAATCTGGAAAACCCGTGGGTTTCTCCGTCGCCCAGCTTGAAGGAGTCGAATCAGACTCATTCGATCGAACCAGTCGATCGAATCAGTCCATTCGATCGAATGCGTAGATCGAACAAGTCCAGTCGACCGAATAGGGAAGCAACCGAATAGTCTCCAACTCATTCGATCGAATGAGTTTTGTATTCGATCGAATGAGTGTTGTATTCGATCGAACGTGTTCCTATTCGATCGAACGTGTTCCTGTTTGATCGAACGTGTTCCTATTCGATCGAACGTGTTCCTGTTTAATCGAACGTGTTCCTATTCGATCGAACGTGTTCCTATTCGATCGAACGTGTTCCTATTCGATCGAACGTGTTCCTATTCGATCGAATCAAGCCAGAACCAAGCTGTTTCCGAGTTCGCCTAAGGTTTAACTTCGCCTGAAGCGAAGTTCGTTTATAAAATGAATTAATAACCTAATGGAAAATGTGTTAAGGCAGTTATCGAAAACGAGTAGTAGTAGTTAATTGATATGTGTAAATATTATACAGTTAGCCGAGCCCAGTTAAAGAAAGGGATTTACAACTATCGGAGGAAGAAGCAGAGTTCAGGTGAGTTTCTAGCCCCATTTCCTTGTTATGTTTTCGGGGCTGTGTGCATACTCGATGTGAAGTGTGAATCCACTTACTTTACGTGGTAAGTGTATGCTATAGATGTTATATGAGGTATATATTTATAATGCTTGTCGGTACGTGAACGATCTTCGGATATTGCACGTATCGCCAAGGATAGCGATTGCCAAGTGGTTGATAGTGTGTATGAATGATGTGATGTGACTTGTTCACTACGTAAATACTAAACTAATATGAGTGTGACCAAGGCAGGTTGAGGTAGAGTGTGTTAGAGGTAGCAGGAGTCTAGTAAGGGTGTTAGTGGCATAGCGTGAGTGCGTGATAGGGAAAGCCTATACGTGCCTTCGTTATTAAGTGGCATAGCGTGAGTGCGTGATAGGGAAAGCCTATACGTGCCTTCGCTATTAAGTGGCATAGCGTGAGTGCGTGATAGGGAAAGCCTATACGTGCCTTCGTTATTAAGTGGCATAGCGTGAGTGCGTGATAGGGAAAGCCTATACGTGCCTTCGCTATTAAGTGGCATAGCGTGAGTGCGTGATAGGGAAAGCCTATACGTGCCTTCGTTATTAAGTGGCATAGCGTGAGTGCGTGATAGGGAAAGCCTATACGTGCCGTTGTAATTAAGTGGCTAAGCTGTAGGGGTAATTAAGTGGTTAAACAGTGGCATGTTAGACAGTGGACTATGTGTCTTCGGATACGTATATATATATTGTATGAAGTGGTTGTATGATAAGTTGCTTGATTAACTAGAACTCACTCAGCGTAGCTGACTTTTAGTATGCACGCAGGTGAGCTGATTATAGAGTTAGCATGAGGATGACACACGGCATGGATTGAACGGCTGGCATCTGAAGAAAGAAGTAAAGATGTTTTAAATATAAAGTTTTGTGTTATGGTATCAAAGAAAAGATTGAATGATTTGTAACAAATGATTGATGTTTTATATTCCGCGAAAAGTTTTAATAAACTCTGATTTGAAGAACTGTGTTTATGAGTAAATCCGACGCGAAAGTAGGGCTTCCGGTAACGGGGCCTTACACAAACATTATTAAAACATAAACGATACTAAACATAACAACTAAACATAAAAAACAAAGTCCGTCGTTTTAATCCGGGAATACTTATTTTTGGGTTGTAGAGCCGGACGACTCTCCCACTTCCGTTTTTTTAGCTTCCAAACTTCTTTTCTCTCGACAATACTTATTCGTATGTTTTCGTAATGTCGAGTTGGACCCTGCTTTAAGAAACTTCGAGCAATATTTGCAACGTGCCAACTCATGTGAGTTGGTCATGAGACACAAATCGTAATGAACCCAAACATCGGGGCATCTTGTTGTTTCGATCACCATAACAACGTCATCATTAGTTGCCATTTGTTGTCGGTTTAAGGTTAATTGTGGTTTGGAGTGTGTTTTATAGTTTTGGAAGTGGTTTAACAAGTACACAAACAAACCTTGCTATTTATAGTAAGAAAATAACCTATTTGTAGTTAAAAAACCGGTTCCAACGGTCAAAAACGGCTATATAGCCGTTGGAACCGGTTCCTAACGGCTATAATATTTAAATTTCAAAAAAAACCGGTGGAACCGGTTTTTACGTAAAAACCGGTTCCGGTTCATACCCTACCCGGTTCTTAAAAGTTAGCATATCTGGGCATCGGTTCGGGTCGGGAACCGAACCGGTTCTTGATTGGAACCGGTTCCATTTTACAACCCGGTGTGAAAAAACCGGTTTCGAACCGGTTCGGGTTTTCCAGTTGAACCCGATTTGTGCACCTCTACAAAATGAGGTAAAAAAGTCCATCCTTCACCAATCCATTCATGATTGTCGTTACCTTTTCGGCCTATTTTTACCCAAGCTCATTTTGTTCATAACCCTTTCATGATATGTCGAAATGACGGGTTTGCAAGGTTTAGTTTCAGCCAATCGTTTTGTCCACCCGTCAATCATATCATAGAGGCCGGGGCTGACTCAAGAACATAAAAGAAAACAAATTATATCAGAGAGAGATATGGTTAACTAACCTCATAAACAAAATACATGACATAAGGCTCGTACATATGGACTAAACCTAACTAACCACTTTAAGATTGATTAGATTATCATTTCCTTTTATTGTTTCCTTCGATGTGATTAACAGTGGAAGAATAATGTGAGAACTAGTTAGCCCAATGGAGTAACCGTGCTTCTCGAAGAGCTTTTTTCTTGAACTGTAGCATTCTTGGAAAGGATGACATGTCCATCTCAATAAAAAAACTGTGACCGATAAGATAGAGCTGGAATTTCTCGATTCCTCTTTTGACTGCCAAGATTTCTTTGTACATAGAGTGATAGTGTTTTTTTGTCACACTAAACGCGCCGCTCTTGTATCCACATATTGACATAACACCTTTGTATCCAAGCCGTATTTGTGGTAGAAGTTCTTAATAATTATATAGTTTATGTAATAATGCTTTAAGGTAGGAACTAGCACCGGTAGTGAGAGGCATCAAGCCATCAATGTGAAATGAAATGACTACGATATAGGGTATCAGATATGGTAGCTAACGAGTTCGTCATGAGTAGTGATCGGTTGAGTACAAGATAGATTCTAAAGAATAATTTGGAATAACATTACTGCTATATATACACACACACAAGTCAAGATTCCAATGTAACATACAACTGCATAATGAAGCAAAAATAAATAGGTTTAAGAATCACCATCAGTAGATTCCAACTGCTTACGGCTACCCAGGACACCTTCATCCCAGATCTCAACATACCTAGAAATCATTAAAATAACATACGAAAATATAAAATTTAATGCAATTCTCAGTTAGGTAAAAATAACAAAATCAAACCTGGATCCGCTGACATCAATACATAAAAACTGCCCGTCTCGCCATCCATTTTTAAAATGACCAAAAAAGATATCACCATTTGTCGAATAAAACCGCCCTTCACCGTTCGCCTTCCCCTTCCAAAAATTCACAAACCACCTATCTCCCGTGCGAAAGTAAAACCACCCCTACACAATAACAAAAAATAAAACATTAACCACTCGAATATTAAAAAAAACAAAATCCTAAAACGTATAGTAACATTCTTACCTTCCCGTGCATGACATCATCTCTCCATGACCCGCGAAAAACATCTCCGTTGCTGAAGCAAAAAGTACCCAATCCTGATCTTTTACCATAACGCCATAACCCATCATACATGCTTCCATCATTTAATGTCAAACGACCCTGTGAAACATATTTTTTACACGTCTTTATACAAAATGTTAATATGAAAACAGAAAACTAATACCTTTCCTTCTGGAAGGCCACCCTGGCACCGCCCCACGTATTTTCCTCCACGGTAGTTTATTTCCACCACAGGATTCCATTTTTTCTGTGATTCGCGTTCAGATTCCTAGGAGTAAACAATAAAAGTTTCATACTGTTAAAAGGTTTTCAAAATATCAAATACTGCATGTACTGTTCAGACCAGAAAAGAACATCAAAGTTTTTATCTTTTTTAAGATTACTGGTTTTCAGAAACCACGTTGGTAAATAGTCCTTTAAACGGACCAAACGATCAATGAACCATTTGTTTATGTTCGTTTATATAATAAATGAAAGAATACTAACAACATTTTTTGTTCATTTATCTAAGAACATGAACAAGTGTCTCGTTTGTTCATTTATGTTCGTGAACGTTCGTTTATGCCTGTTAGTTGACGTTTGTTACGAGTCCATTTGTATATACTTATGCTCATAAACGTTCGTTTATGCCTGTTAGTCCGATTGTTCAAGTTCGTTCAGTTAAATCTTTTAGATCCATTAATATTTAGTCTAATTTTATGCAAAATAAAAAACCACCCACTACAACTTAATTTAGTTTTGTTAATTTTTTAGGCACAGCCAATTTCTGTTCGCATTTACTATTAACTGGAGTTCGTTCATTATGTTCATTTATATTCATTCATCCATGTTCAGTTATGTTTCATTCGTTTATGTTCATGAACCGTTTTGATAATAGTTTATACGGTTAGTGAATGAACATAAATGAACACGGCAAGAAAACTCCGTTCGTTTAATGTTTGTGTTAGATCGTTCGTTAAAGTTAAACGAAGGAACATGAACATGCCATGTTCGTGCCCGTGTTCATTCAGTTCATTTGCAGGCCTATTGATAAATATAATTATAAGGTTACCGACATGTCAACTGCCATGTCACCATTTTGAAACATTGATTCTACTCACCAGCATAGAAGCTGCACGGGCAGAAAGTGAACCATTCTTTCTAGAAACATCTGGATACACTCCATTTTTGGCGCTAAAATCCACCGGTGCTTGCAAGTTGGCATCAGTTGATTCATCCAATGTCAAACTGACAGAAAACTGATTATTATCATTCATTTGAAGGTCACTAATTCCCTCTGGGTTAATGACCCGTGGGCCATTAAACGCATCTTTCGGGTCTCCGGATGGTTTTACACCAACCGGAAGTTTATAGGTGTTAAGGTTAACCATTAGACTATCATTCATCTCATTGGCTGCTTCCTCAGTAGTAAGATACCCTGGTCTTCTGTTAATCAGATTCTCTCTCTGAAGAGTTTGTGATCCTAGAAATTGTAGGTTAAGTTTGTTATTAGTTTGACATACAATGACTTTTGACTTTGATGACTGGTGAAACACATGCCGAAAACCAGAGGTATCGATTCAAACCGATACTTACAAAAAAGTTGATTGGGTTGTGTTTTATTTATTTAGCCAAACGGGCCAAATCAAAACTTACCTAAAAACAAGAACTGGTCAAATGGATTAATAAGCGCTCTAATTCAGATTAGTAATCGTATCATATCAGCGAAGTAAGTATTTATATCTTTTAAAGAACTATAAATGTTAGCGGTTTAACCCAATCCGACTTGTTTTGGCTCATACTAAAACATGACCAGCTAATCAACCACAGTTAAATAATGAAATTCTACCTTCTGCTGACTCGTTGTAGAAGGTGGCTTGTGGGAATTCAGTATCACTTTGTTCAGTAACATCAGTGTCCCTAAAAGTGGAAAAAAGGAAGTTAAGTTTACAATAATTGGATATGAAGATGCAAGTTTTTTATAATTTAAATAACATAAAACGATGACATTATGACCAACCTTGATAAAGTTTTTGCATCAGTGGCATTGTTGAATATTGACTGCAGTTCTGAAGACCAATTTTGAAAACCATCAACCGAACCATTCTCAGAACTTACATTCGGGTTTTCATATTTTTCCAGATTTTGTTCCCGGGAAGAAAATGTACTATTTTCTTGAGTAGTTTTTAGTTGTGACTGTGGCTTTAAAATGTTGAAAATGAAAGGAAAACGTTGGGCCAGTCTAGAAAAGATGCCATCTTTTTTAGAAGATTCTTGCCTTAAACATCTGAGAAGAAAATTAGACATATGTCAAGCAAATATTAAAAAAAACATGAATAAGACATATAATAGTTACCCGATAGTAAATATGGTTGTTGAAATTGAGCCAGGACCCATATCTGGTTCATGAACTACTGAAGTTAAAATTTCCCCCTCCCATTCTGCAACTTGGCGAAATGTACTCAAAATGCCATGCAAATCCTTGCTGTCAATGACAGCTGGACTTGTGAGGATGAATACAACAGTTCCATTTAAGTCCTGAAATTTCATAAAGTAGAACTAAGGAATGCAATGAACATAAAAATATCATATAATAATGGGAAAATAATGTATTTATACTAACTGACCTTAACACCTGAGCCAAGAAAAGGGCAATCATATATGGCTTGAATAATCGATGTTTCAATGTCGCGACCAACCCCATATCCAATTTTTGCCTCCTTATAGCTTCCTAAAATCTGAAAATAATAAATTCTTGTGTTCAGAATGGTGTAAAATTCTACAAGTTCTCGTTTATCAATAAACAATGATACCTTTTTGAGGTCTTTGACTTCAATTTCTTTCATACTCCCATGTGGACTATCCAGAAATTTTCTGCTGGACCCCTGGCAGTTATAGAACCAAAGAGTTAACAAATTAAAAGGGCATGATGGCATGATGCATCTGGAATATGAAGTATGTTGACCACTTACAGAGGTCAAAATAGAGACTGCATTTAATGACATCAGCACAGCTTTATTTGCAATCTGCAATGCCTCATCTAAAGTTACTAGGTCTTTTTCTAAAAGTACATTCGCGTCAACCACTGCAATGCAGAAAAAAAGTTAGCACATATTTCATTGACTAGAGAGGTAATTAGTTAATTACAAGTATGATATCCAATAAGCAACACTTAAATTACACATCTGATACAAAATACATGCACAGTGAAAATAACGTTAAAAGTGGCGGAAGGTTAATCAGGCATCATGTGGTGGCGTTGATAGCCGAAAGACAAGGGTACATGCACCAATCGGTCGGTGTCCCGATGGTTGAGTGTTATGTGTCTTATGTCCAAGGCTTGATGCAAAACTACTATCGAGCCGAGGGTCTCACCGGAAGCAGCCTCTCTATCCCTATGGGGTAGAGGTAAGGCTGTCTACATCTTACCCTCCTCAGACCCTACTATAGCTTTGCTATTGGTGGGATATACTGAGTACGATGATGATGATGATGATGATGATGATCTGATACAAAATACTCACTTATACAGAAATCTGTAAGCCCTTCAAGTTTACAGAGTAAATCTTTAACCTGAAGATAAAGGCACAAAGCATGCATTAGGTAAGTTGTAAGTTGTAACATGATGACAATGCAGAAGGCGATACGGGCATTTCTAAACATTTAATGGAATCATTCTTTTGTGTGTTCCTAAAAATTTCACTAAGTAAACAAGAAGATTAAAACCTCATTTTGGCGCCTTTGTCCCTCAAATCTGAAAGGCTTCAGAATGATGGTTACAGTAAAGCCATTTGCAAGCTTTATTGATTCAAATATATCATGCACCGTGGTAAGATCTGAGCCATAAGATGCCCCAGCCACCTAGAGGAAAGAAAGAAATGGCTTACATAGATACAAGAACATGAAAAACAAAGAATATTCTTTGGCAAAAATGTGGCAAACTTTTATCTATTTGAAAGCAGTTTCATATAGGTAAGAGTCAAGGAATGTACAAACAAGTATAAGCGCTTTTGAACATGATTCCATGAACATCCGCTTTTCCACAGCTGTTTTGCTCAAATCTGAGAAATGAAACATCAAACATGTAAGTAATAAAATTCACATAGGTATGAGTTTCACTATATGACAAACGAGTAGAATTTTCAAATAAAAATAGATGCTGTCGATGATCAAACTTACAAGAATCTTAACATTCAGTTCAATACATACATAACAATCTCTCAATCAATTAGTTGTCCCTTTAGTAAACTCTTAAGACTCAGTTCAATACATACATAACAATTTCTCAATCAGATAGGTATCCCTTTAGTCAACTCTAGAGTCTAGATTACTTGCATTATAGTAGTTTGCATGATGTTGTTTCCAACTTTATATCAAATTTTAAACAAAGAGAATGTGGAACAATGGCATATATGTCAAACCTGACCAGCGAACAATAAGTGTTTTATCTCAATATAACTCTATATTAGTCAATAAATAAACAATAACTCACCATCCCCAAGTAACCGTTGTTGTAATTTCACCTTAGATGTTTCATCCACAATAATATTCCTGCCATAAAAAAGAAATACACGTACATAATAAGCATTTACCCTCCTTATAGAGATATCCAATATCTTGCTTAAATACAACAGGCATGTAACATGTTAATATCATCGAAATGAAAGCAAGATTTAGTAATAGACTATGGTAGACATTAGCTAAAATGATACTCTACAAAAGTAGCATCAAGCAAACAAAACAAACGATTACAGGTGAAAACAGTTATGCTGATGTCACCAGAAACTTCAATTTACATAGCTTTTATAGAAAATATTTTATATCCAACATTTCAAGTAACTTCAGAGATCCAACTTCAGATATCTTTAGCTTTTGAATGTAAATTTAAAGATCTATCCGATTAAAGAATGGTTGAAACCACCAAAAAAATGATTTCATAGTTATACAGCGGTGTAAAAATCTGTTCTAGAAGGTGATTAGTCGCCGGTTACTCGCTAATCACTGGGTTGCCGATGCGACTTCAGCTAATATTCTCAAGTGGGATTATTCTCGGTGGCGGTCAAAATTGATCAAATTTCAGTCAAAAAGGGTCAAAATATTTGAAGCATTTGAAAAAATATATACCTATTACTAAAATCGGATTAATAAGCTTAGAATATTATAGAAATATATATATATATATATATATATATATATATATATATATATATATATATCCCGATTAATCGCTAGTCGGTACCCCACCGCCCAACTAGCGCCTGCTAGGCGAGTTTTACAACATTGGTTATACGCTTATACATGAGCTGGCTGCTTCTTGAATTCACCATTTAGTCATTTGCCATCACAAGTAAGCATATGATTCTAAAATCTACATCTAGCATACACTTTTATCTCATAACATAACCAATGCAAAGAAAACTAGTAAATCAATACACACTACAAACGCATAATTAGATCAACCACCAAAAATGCCGCAAATAGACAGCGTACCAGAACCGTAAACGAGGCATAAAAAAGTTGCATCAAGCAACAAAAAAAGGTGTTACAGGTAAAGACAGTTATGCTGACGTCACCAATAACTTCAATCTCTATTAATTATTACAGATAATAATTATTTTCATGTCCTACATTTCATTTTAGGCTTTGAATGCTAACTCACCAATTACAGTTACAAGTAAGCATATGATCCTAAAAAGACTAAAATCCACATCTAGCATACATTTCTATCTCATAACATAACCAATGCAAAGAAAACTAGTAAAACAATACACACACATCCAAAAATGCCGCGTACCAGAACCAATACACAGCTCTATTTCATCACCACTACACATATAATCCTAAAAATCCACATCTAGCATACATTTCTATCTCATAACATAACCAATGCAAACAAAACTAGTAAACCAATACACACTACAATCACACAATTCGATCAATAACCAAAAACGCCGAAAATCAACCGCATACCAGAACCGAAACCGAGGCGAAAGCGACTGCGAGAGCAAACAGAACTCGAGAACCGCATCCTTCCGGCTTCCAATTCCAATCACTTCCACAATTCCAGACTCTTCCAATATATTTCCCTCTCGGTACAGTATCGGCGAAGGCGAAGAGTACCGGTTACCGAAGCTCGATTCGATTAGACGCAATCGCTTTGAATTGCCGCGGATTGTTAATTTTTTAGAAGGAATGTGGCGAGTGAAGTTGTAATTGGCGTCAAGTGAACAGTTAGGGCTAATTGAAGATGAAGGTGAAGATAATGTGGTGCGTGTGATGTTGTTGATGGTGGTTAATGGAAGCTCCATTGAGATGCAGGAAGTTAGGGTTCACATTTGAGAGTTACAGCAAGTGTTTTGATTGAAGATAGCTACCGAGTGTCAGTTACCATGTGGATATTTGAGGCCTATTATTATTTCCGGTGCTCGCGCAATGCAGCGGGAAATGCAGGACTTAATAATCACATAAGAGATTTTTGGGTGCGTTCCATTTGAAACCATGGATTAATAATTCTTACTTTAAACTCAATTTAGTAGTGAAGTACAAATGAAACTATAATCTAACCATTGTTAATGGTTTATTTTTGTTGGGTTTTAATTTTCAACAGTTTGGTTTCAGTTTTTGATGACAAAAAACGGCTTGGCTCACGGCTTAGTTTAAAACCATCAAAACCGGACCACAAACGTCTATACGTAAGATGTATTTTTTTAACTGAAAACAAACTATGACAATATCATACTTAAATTAAAGAGAATAAGATGCTCGTTTTTATGGTGCAATTTTTTTAACAAAATATTAAAGTATGAAAAAGTTATGACCGTTTAAAAATCGTGGGGGAATTTGGGTTAAAAGTAAAATTATAAATAATATATATTTAAAAGATGGGGGATCAAAATTATAACTATTCTTTAAATTTCCAAATGTTAATTAAAGTTGAGGGGGCAAGGATGTAAATAATTTGAAGAATTATAAAAGATATGTTAAACATAATGTTAGAATACTACTCTACCCCTCTTTATAGTTGTACCATGTGCTTAAGCAATTGTAAATTACTTAAAATTGGGTGTCTTAATTTGTCCATGGGTGGTGCATTATATATAGTATAGAATATCATTTGGATGATAAATGAACCTGAATTTGAACTTACGGGTAAATTCGAAACTTGAAATATTTGGGACGGATGGTGTGACAGGGAATTCGAGTATGAGATTATTTATCGGTATGAACGGGTGTGGTATTAAGTGATATCCAAACCGATTATCTTAAACGTATACACGTGTTTACTCGTGTCATACTTGTAAATTAATTATAAAACATGGTTTTTGTAATTGTTTTGTTGTTTTTCGGTCTCTTCTAGCTTCTTGTTAGTAGAGGGCCGCTTTAGCTAATGAAACTTGTTGTTCAATAAAATATAATAACAAATAAAATAAGTTGGTGAAGTGGTTAAGTGTGATGTAGTTAAAGCTTGTGATTCATGGGTCAAAGTTTGAACCCTCCTTTGTCTTTTCAAATCTACTTATTGGACAATTTCAGTCCTTTGATCTAACACTTTGGTTAAAGCCACCACAAACTTGAATTAGTTGTTTAATAAGAATAATAATTAACTTTGATTATTAACTAAACTAACAGTAACTATGTCGATATGAACTACCATCACTGATTGTACAGATATAGAATGAACTCCTACCATGCCCCCTCCCCCATAACAACGTGCAAGCAATAACTAAACTAAAACCAATGAAACCGAATCAAAATTAATCAAAAAACGGTTATCGAAATTTTTTGTACTCAAAGTTAATCGAAATTAACTTCACCAAACCATTCATACACACACACACACATACAATTTTTTGTACCCTCGGTTATCATTAGTTTTTTCTCTTTCCTTCACTCACAATCACTTTCAACAAATATTTAAAAATTATATGAGTTGAACATTGACTTCTCAAATATACACAAAAGTTAATGCATTTTCCCTCTCCTCTACTTATAACATCATAAACCATTTCTTAAAATATAAAAACTCTACTCACGTATTATGGTGGATAGGATGAGAATGATTTTAACCGAACCAAAACCGACAAATTAATTGAATACACCAAATCGATTAACCAAAAACTAATTAATTAACCGATGACTTTGTTCTCGGTTTAACCAAACCGAATCAAACTGAACCGCACACAGCCTCAGTCTCTGTCTCTCATCATAATCAAAGAGACATGTTAAAAAAACATATATAAAGGTTTTACTTTTACCAAAGAAGATGTTAAAAAACTTTTACTCGGGTCGGGTCGGGTAGTAAAACATGTGGTAAACCAACATAAATGAGCTCCAGCTATCTTTCAACACTTTCACTCACCCATACCCTAAACATAAACTCACCCTGCAGCTCGTTACCGAAACAACAAACAACAATGGAGGCTGAAGGCTCATCAAAACCCATGATCGCCACACAAAGCCAAATGGTGGAAGCCAAGGTCCCACTGGCGTACCGTGACCAGTGCGCACACTTACTCATTCCGCTCAACAAGTGCCGTCAGTCGGAGTTTTACCTCCCGTGGAAGTGCGAAGACGAGCGTCACACTTACGAGAAGTGCGAGTACGAGCTTGTGATGGAACGGATGCTGCAGATGCAGAAGCTCAAGCAGGCGAATAAGCAAGGACAAGGAAACGCGATTCCTCTCGTTCCGAAAACTGCTAATGCGTGATTTGATTTTATGCTGCCCTAATTGGATCGGATCGGCGATTTAGGTTTGTGAGTTTCGAATTGGTGCTTCAATTTGATTATTTGAATTGATGGTATTGTGGTTTGATTTGTGTTCTAGGGTTTGGTTTGATTTTAATTTGGGGATTTGTGTGTGGTTTATTAGCATAGTCACTCTGGTACTGGCTAATCCGTTAATAATAATAATAATATTAATAATATAATAATAATAATAATAGATAAAATGAATTGATTCAACTTTTGTTGATTTAGATTGGATTTTATTAAATTGGGGATATGTGTGTGATTTGACTGTGATACTAGACTCTCTGATGGTATTGATTTGGATTATGGTTTGATTTATGATCTAGGGTTTTGCTTGATTTGAATTTGGGGGTTTGTGTAGATTTGATTATATTGGGGATTTGTATGTGGTTTGACTGTGAATTTAGACTCTCTGATACATCGGTTTGGGTTTGGATATCGGTAATTTTAATATCAGGCAAAATTAATATATGTGGCAATTAACACTAAGAATTCGGTATACTATCTTAACATTAACAAATTATTAACAAATTAATCTTTTACGACTTGCAAAACACTAACTATTGTAGCAAGTAGGAACTTGTTAAGACTTAAACCACTAACATTAAACACTAAAAATTGATAATTGAGACTTAAAACACTGATATCAAGGGATATATTGGTCAAGATTGGCAATAATACCGGGACCAATATTTTGCACCGATACTTTACAAAGGGACCTATAACCGATATATTACCGATATGTCGGCGATATCGACTGCATAGAGAATTTGTGATTTGTTGGTTTTATAGATCTTTTTTTGTGTCATTTATCTTAATACTGGATAGAAGCTTCTTAGCATCATCACATTAATAATAATAATAATAATAATAGTGATAATGATAATAATATATGTTTATTTGGTGATGCTGAACTAGACTTCTGGTGAGAGATAACATGAATGGATTCAACTTCTGTAGATTTAGATTGGATGCTATTAAATCGGGGATATGTGTGTGTGATTTGATAGTGATATTAGACTCTCTGATACTAGGAATATGCTAGTTGTTGGTTCTCAGAAATCATTTTTGGCGTGGTTCTATGTTAATATTGGATAGAGGCTTCTTAGGAGTGATTAATGATGATATATGATCATGTCATTTGCCCTAAATGTATTGGTTCGGCGACTTAGGTTTTGTGAATTTGGAATTGATGTTTGGATTTATTGTTTGTTGTTTGATGATGATGTTAGGTTTTGTGGATTTGGATTGTGGTTTGATTTGTGATTCAATCTAGGGTTTTGTTTGATTGAATTTGGGGGATTGTGTAGATTTGTTTGAATTGGGGATTCGTGTGTGTTACCAATAATAATTATTATTATTATAACAATACTAATGTATGTTTATTTGGTGATGCTGAACTAGACTTCTGGTGAGAGATAACATGAATGAATTCAACTTCTGTAGGTTTAGATTAGATGCTATTAAATTGGGGATATGTGTGTGATATGACTGTGATACTAGACTCTCTGCTTTTAAGATTTTGTTATTTGTTGGTTTTCACAAATCCTATATTTGTGATTATGCTTAAACTGAATGTTTTTGAATGAACTTGATAAATTATGTAGATTAAGTGTCTTATTTTATTTGATTAAATTGAGGATTCGTGTGTGATTTGTGTCTTGTTAGCTTTTAAGAATTTGTAATCTAGAGGCTTCTTAGCACAGTCACTTTGGTACTGATTGATAATAATATATGTTTGTTTGGTGATACTGGACTAGACTTCTGCTAGTAGATAACCTGAATGGATTCAGTTCTGTAGATTTAGATTGGATGATATTGTATGGTCAGATTGATCCGTGATAATTGTATGCTGCTGGATGCTGTTAGGGACAGGGAAAGCGTTATTTTTAATTTCTCTAAAATGTGATTTGTGTCTTGTTAGCTTTTAAGAATTTGTAATCTAGAGGCTTCTTAGCACAGTCACTTTGGTACTGATTGATAATAATATATGTTTGTTTGGTGATGCTGGACTAGACTTCTGCTAGTAGATAACCTGAATGGATTCAGTTCTGTAGATTTAGATTGGATGATATTGTATGGTCAGATTGATCTGTGATAATTGTATGCTGCTGGATGCTGTTAGGGACAGGGAAAGCGTTATTTTTAATTTCTCTAAAACTGTGAACGCTTGATTTATCCTAATTGTATCAGATCGGCAGTTTAGGTCTGTGAGTTTGGAATTGTTGTTTAATTTGGCTGTTTATTCTTGTTTGATGATGATATTCTGTTCCAGTTATTTGTGGATTTGGATTTTTGTTTGATTCCTGTTTCAAGCTAGGTTTTTGTTTGATCTGAATGATTTTGAATGAAATTGGGGGATTAATTTGGGGACTGGTGTGTGATTTGACCGTGATATTAGACTATCTGATACTAAGAATTTGTGAGTTGTTGGTTAATGATCATATGTGATTATTTGATTTGGTCTAGTTGTATCGGATAGGTGATATTGTTTTGTGAGTTTCAAATTGTTGCTTAAATTTGGTGGTTTGGTATTGTTTGATGATGAAGTTAGGTTTTCTGGATTTTTATTGTGGTTTGATTTGATCCAGGGTTTTGTTTGATCTGAATTTGGGGGATAATGTAGATTAAGTGTTTTGTTTTGTTTTGTTTGGATAAATTGGGTATTTATGTGTGTTCTGGCTGTGATGCTAGACTATCTGATTTTAAGAATTTGTGATTTGTTGGTTTTGACTACATTATTATACTTCCTGCTTCTAAGAACTTGTAATTTAGAGCCTTCTTAGCACAGTCACTGATTAAAAATAATATCTGATTATTTGGTGAATGGTGATGCTGAACAAGAACTCTGCTGATAGATGACATGAATGATTCAACTTCTGTAGATTTAGATTGAGTGACAGTGTATCGTCAGACAGTGTTTTGCTAGCCTGTGAAGAATCATTAACAGTTAGTTCATTAGGTAGTTTATAAAATAAAAGTAAGTTGCAATTATACGGTTCTTATAAAAGTCAGTTGCAATTATATTGTTTCTTTCTAGATGTATTTCTAGGTGTATATACATGAGTAAGTGTATCAATGAAGGAATGAATTTAGCCACTAAGAAAGATAAGTCAGTTTCACACAAACGTAATGAACAATACATTAGAATGATTTCAGTCATTGTTTTTATCTTTAGTTTGGGCTTTGTTTTTTGCCAAGTAATTAACATTTAGCATGTTTGGTATATACCATTACCCAATATTTGTATTTCTTAAGATGTTGCTATATTACTTATTAGGAGTCAAGTTGCTACCTCTTATGCTTGCCATTGTAGAACCCTTATTTTATATGCTACCAGTTTCATGATAAATATGGCAGGAAATAGGTAACTCTTTTATGTGAATAGTCCAAGAATGATTGTGCAGATAAGCTATATTTGACCTGCTTAGAAACATTAGCTTACAGAGATTCCGAAGAACGTTTAATGAGTGAAATGTGTCAATTGACTTTGCGAAATACTAGGTTTGAATATTTAATAAGGACTGGGCAGTGGACATTTTAGGGACTTGGGATACAAGGTTTATGATTTTATGTATTTAGGAACTTACAACAAGTCAAGTAGTCAACAACCTCAAACTGGGAAAGTCAAAGCATGCCATATACATATCTAGTTTTTACGCATGGTGTGATTGCTAAAGCTCAACATCATCTTTCTTGCATTGTTTTAAAACTTCGAATGATTTGACTTAAAATCTTAATCTTTTGTACAATGTTTAGTTAGCCCAATAATGGTAGTTATATGTGTATGCAAGTGTGTCTGTTATCTTGTCTATTGGAGATAAATTTTGTCTTCCAGTTTATGTACACAAATATAAAGTGGATGCGTGAAATTTTGTTGCTTTATATCGTCGCTGTAGAGATAATTTTGTTTGATATGACAGTCGTGTGTGTGTGTGTGTGTGTATACACTAAAAAATGTTTATTCTTGTGATTTTTTGTTGAAAATACTTATACTAAAATATATTCAAAATGTTTGCAGGGTGCTTTAAATTGGTGACTTTGAGTTTGGACTTCCAGTTGATGTGTTTTATGTTTCCAGAATGTATGAATATTTTGATCCTTGTTAATAAAAAGGAGGTACTATCTCTGTCTAAGTGTCTGATTCATTGAAATTACTCAACATGGGTAAAATGGTAAAACTGGTAGACAGTAATAAGTGCAGAGATTTGGTGGTTGGCTTTTGTTTAAACCATCTATCTACCTCCCTGCACATATGTTTATTATTCTGTTTTGTACCATCTTTGTCAGGTGGCAATATTTCAGTTGTTTCTCAAAGGCTCTGATTAAGTTAAATTGTTGTTTAGTAAGAAAATTCATATTAACTTCATTAGTTTTGTATAATACTGATGTGTTAAAAGTCATCAACCAGAAGAAATATGGCATTAGATTAATGCAAGCATATTTGGATGGAAAAAATAAGTTGAAATTGACGGAGGGACTAAAAGTGACCCCGCTTAAAAACGGTAGGAAGTAAAACAGTTCAAGTTTTTGTTCAGGGACTAAAAGTGACTCTGTTTAAAAACCACGGGAACTAACACAGTAATTTTCGTAATTTTCTCGACGAAAATTAAGCAAAAAGGAAAGTTGGACAAAATTAGAAAGTTGGACAATATTGAATTTTCATTAATTAATATTCATTAAAAAAGGAAAAGGTGATCACTGGTATGTATCCAGCATAGCACACTCATGCAACATCTTTTCTGCATTGGAATTATTAATGGCTTCCTCTAGTGCATCCATGTCCCAATCCAAAGTGGCCAATATGTTAATCTAAGAGGTTGTAATGAAACTTATCTTGAATGAAACTTCCAACAACAGTGGTTAAGGATTTAACTATACCATCTGGTTCCATTATTATATATTAACAAGAGGTGAGCGATAACCGACACGTTAACCGAACCGAAAACTAAACCAAAATTAATCGATAATTGAGTTAACCAAAAACCGGTTACTGGTTTATATTGTGTACCCTCGGTTAACCTATACTGAGCCGTTCATATAACATTCTAGCTTTTATGCCTCCATTTTTCACATAATTCTAGTTGTTATACATACAATTTATGTGTTTACAAGTAAAAAATGGTTGGTCAGTGATGTTAAGTTTTAAATTTTAGCCATAGCAGTCTGGATTTGGTTATCAGCCTAACCGAAACGATTAATTGTGTAACAACACGGTTAAACTTCCTAAAACAATTTAGCATACTAATAATGAAAGTATATAAAAGAAAGCGAACACAACAAAATAAAAGTAAAAAAGTTTTAAATATATAAGCATCAAGCAAGTCATTCATAATTGTAGCAAAATGTTAATCATCATTACACATTAACACAAAAACAAAAATAGACAACAGCCACATATATTATCATGCATCTTCATTATTAAAAGTTGCATCTTGTTAGTGACTCCCCCGGCCTGCAAAAGTAGACCAGATGGTAGGGGTTAATCTCTTTTAACCCCCAAACGGTATCCTGATTTCTCGAGATCAATATAGCACTCGAAAGTGAGCCAGATCAGCAGGACAGGATACGACCTCCAGACCAGAAGTGTAATATGGTCGTCCTCGGGGTCGAGGGTCATCTTAGCCTTCTCGAGGAAGACGCCGATATGGCGATAGCTGGGGGCGGGGAATAGTAGATGATCCTGTTATACAGGACCTTTGAGTCACCCCCTCTCAACTAACTGTCACCGTGGATCTGAAGAGTATCAACTCCAAGTTACGCGTGTATAAGAAGCAGATTGTTCCTGTTGAAATTAAAAAAAAATGTAAATCAGAAAACATAAAATTTATAGGATAAAGTAATAAACTACACATTTTGTTTTGACATACTTCTTTACATAAGCTTTTATCTCCAAAAAATGGATTTATGAATTCCTTAAATTTATACAATCATAATAATTTTCTAAAAGTGTTTCATGTCAAACATAACTATTACTTTGGATAAAGTTTTAACAACCATAATTTATGTATATTAAATAGATTGCCGAGTTTGCTTGTGTTAACTTAGATCTGTGGTTTAATAATCAAACTATACCTTGGCATTGAATATCAAGGTACTTATGGTAGAATAAGCATGTAAGTCATATTATTAAGTTTTCACATATATATAAAATAAAAGATTAAGTACCTTTTAAAGCTCAAGAAAACGTCGTAGCAAATGTTATGTGTTCCGTAAATAAAGAAATCCGAAGCCATTAACAGTAGATCTGTATAAAAAGTGGAGTAGAGCACGTTATTGTCATTCTTGTTAATGTAATAATATGTAAACAACTATATATAAACATACGTAGTTTGTGTAAGTAAATATAAAGAATAATATAATTAACCCGGTGGCCGGTACCTCTTTGAAGCAAAACGGATGGAAATGTGGTCGCCGGAAAACAAGAGTTCGTCGGAAAAATATATTTGTGTCTTCTTGGTCGCCGGAGACGGCGGCAGTGTGTGTACTAGGGTTTCTTGGTGGTGTTAGGTGTGACTGAACGTTTGAAGTGTGTTGTTAGACTTTAGGTCATATATATATATATCAACTTTACTTTCATATTAAGCACCTTCACTTCAAACTAAGTTACAAATGTAACCTTTTAGTTTTTATAAAATGTATTGAAATTATTTAAAATCATGTATTAAAGTTCTACATATTTGATATTCTTGTTGATAGATAATAAACGCTCTTTTGTGACAAGGGCATTAGAATTGAGTTAATTTGGTTAGTTGAAAATCACGATTTTCATCCCTAAGTCGTTTTCGTGTATGATTTAATGTTGATTCTTATTTCTTGTCATGTAAGTCCATACGAGAAATGATTAGTGGTAACTACAAAGGATTATAGGAGAAATGAAGTGTATGAATGAAAAGCAAGATTTTCGACGAACCACATGGACAAAACAATAATCAAGTCTGTAGAATATAATATTTGTTTTCCAACATTGTATGATACAAAGCAAAACCGGATGATATTCGGATGCCTTGTGATTACTTTTAGGAGCTGGATGATTATAATGAAACAAGTTGAATAGTCGGAGCTTAATGGTTATATGTAAATCAATGATAGTTGACCTTTTGCTTGAAACGTATGCAGTGTTAACGATTTTTAGAAACATAGGTTTGCCTAACTAGTTAACACGAATAGACGGTTGATCGGGCGATTCTTATGCCCATTTTGTAAGAACCTATTTTAAAATATATCGGTTCATGATACTTGTTTCCGCATTCAAACAAAAACTTATTGGTTCATGATTTTGGCTTAAAAAGTTGTGCTCACCGTCATCTTGAAAGTACCTTAGGGCTTTGAGTTGCCGACTAATGCACATTCGGGTCAAATTAGGTCAGTATTTGACATAACTGGGTTGTTGGAGGGTAATTTAACAACCAAGGATGAAGATAAACAGTTCTTTTTAACGATGTCTCATGTACGTGAAGCTCTTGCCTTCCGCCCTGCTTTCAGAAACAAACATCTAGGTACACCTTATACTTTTGTAATCAAAGTTGACTATGGTTTTCCTAAAGTGTGCCCATGTTATTCACTAAAGACAGTTTGTCTTAACATACAATAATCTATCTTGATAACTCATTTATGGTTAAGTTGGAACTACATGTAAATATTTATATGAATAAAAGGAATATTGTATACGTTTATTACACTGGTAAAATAAAATACATATAACAAATATATATATATATATATTTATATAATAGGTATAAAGCATGTAGTTTACAACATTCCTTATAAAATCATATCACAAAGAACACTTGTAATTTAGAATTTAGTTTCCGATGATGATGATAATAATAATAATAATAATAATAATAATAATAATAATAATAATAATAATATTTAGGACTGTAAACAAACTAACACGGAAATGAGCACTCAATTGAACAAATATATGTGTTCATGTTCGTTCTTTAAAGTGAACATTCCCATGCTCGTTTATGTTCTCAAACATACACGTGTTCATCTTGAATTTTTTTAACAAAGTAACGGGTATACTTGATACCTGGGGGTATGTAGCCCTCATAGCATTCACAATCAAAACACAAAAAACCTACCTAGACATTTAGTTCATGGAAGTTGATCGTTGATCTTCACCAAAAAAGGATCGGGTCTAGAAATCTGGAGTTCATTCGGTCGTAATGCGGTATGTTTTAGTTAATTGCTTAATTTTTTTATTTTAAGTTTAGTTTGGGTCCAATAGCTTAAATAAAATATGGATAAAAAATATTGTGCCCATTATATATTAGGTAGATTAAGATTCATATATATTTTTTAATAAAAAGTTTTTAAATGTATATATAAAAGAAATTGACAGCAAAAATGTTACGTGGGTTGTACGGCTTGCCCTACCATAGCGTACTTCGGCATGCTGGTGAACCAAACTCAGCTAATAAGTTATTACGTTATGTTTCTATAGGAGAGTTTTTTTACCAAAATAAGGGAGTGAGGAAAAGTATTTATTAAAATAGGTGAATTGAAAAGTATTTACTAAAATGGTTTTTTTGACTTATATTTTCTCACTACTAATCTTATATTTCAATAAAATTTCTGTATAAGCTAGATAAAAAATAAATTAAAAATAAAAAAAGCTTTAATGTTATTTTCTTGTTTATATCAAGCTTAAAAAAAATGTTCACGGAAAGTCTTATATATATATTCATATTTTTTATTCAACAAAACGATTTCAAGCAAAAAAAATTGTTTTTTAATTGTTTTGTTTTTAATTGCTTTATTATGTGTTATTTTTGTTAATTTTTTCTAGTTTTTTTTTCTTATATAGGAGTGTTAAGTTATTGCATTGGACTTGATATTGATATCGGTACCAGTGTTGTTTAGTCGGAATCAGTTCGAGTAATGTCGATACTGGTATCGATGTTGTTCATCCAAAATTGGTTCAGTTCGTCATGATGCCGATAAAGCACCGATAATTGTATAGCTTAAAATGATAATAAAAAGTACTCTAGTTTGAATACAACTTTCTATTCAACAAAATTTATAACTGAATGTCGAGAAAAAAATTTAAGACACAACTATGTATTATGTTTTTATGTTTTCGTGTATATTATGTATATCATAATAATGAATATGAATTTTTAAAAGAAAACTAAAAAAGTTGTTTTCATACGTTAGTTTTGATCATAAATCGAGCTGAAGAAATTTGTGTTTCTATCATAATATAGTGGTATTAGCAATCATAATGTATCCAATGTAAAAAAGATAAGGCCAGGAGAAAAAAAAAACAAAAGAAAAAACAATAATAAATCAACGAACATAGTCAACTTGCCATTAAAAACTAACCCTAAACTTATTTATATTTTAACAAAATAAAATCCAAGATCTTTGAACATCAACGTACACAGTTGAAAACATAACAGTTGGAAAAAACTTAGGTGATAATATGTTTAAATAGAGATCATGATATGGGATTATAGGCTTTTGCTATGATTAAAAACAAAAGGAAGAAAAAAAAACCTATTTAATGCATGCAACAAAGTCAAACTGATCACTATTAGGCCATGAGGTGTACTCTAACCTATCTTAATTCCACATAAGCTTCGCATCACTCATTTTTTTTCTCTTTCACTCTATATCATTCAAAGGAAATGGTTTAACCCCCACTTAACACATAATTAATATAACAAATCAATTAGTAATTAATACATAATTAATGCATGTTGTTCATTTTAACCCGTTAAAAGTATAACCCATGGGTCATTTTAACACACTTAACACAAGTGGGGAGTGGTTTAATCCATTTTTAAAGTGTCATATCACTTTAACCTATGTATGGGTTAGAGTATACCTCATGGCCTTAATTAAAACATGCTAAGCGTTTGCCGTATGCCCATTAATTGTAGTTTTGTTTTTTCAAACTATTCTACCAATTACCATATTCACAATTCATAATTCGTTTAGCCATTATTATATTAAAACAGATGGTGTCTACAAACAAAATGACTGACCTTCAGAGACATCATTTGTATCCGGAGATATAGACGGTATGTCTACAAAAAAAATTATGGTCGCATCCTTGTATTTTTATGTCTTATCTTGTGTGGCCTTAAGTCGTCGTATGTCTCAAGTTTTGTATGGGTCCTCTTGTCGTATATCCTCATGCTAAGTTCTCTCACTACATATTTACCCATCTTTTAAAAATCAATTACATATTTACTCTCCCTAAACTAGGCATATTACATTTCTCTATTTCATTAAATTAACTAATTAAATACTCCCTTCATTCTATTATAAGTGTCAATGTTTGAAAAACACAAAGTTTAAGGTGAATTAAATGATTACTTTTTTTTACCAATGTTATTGAAAAGTGGGTCCATCAATATCGTTTATTAATACTAGTTGTGTGTTTAAGGGTAAACTTGAAAATTAGGTAATAAATTTTGAAAATTAGGTAATAAATTTTGAAAATGAACACTTGTAAGTAGACAAATAAAAAAGAAAATGTAAACACTTGTAATAGAACGGAGAGAGTAACTGTTAAATAACTACCATCTCCAACACGACGCATCTCCTCCAACCATCTCCACCACTTCCCCCCACCATCATATACCCTATATAAACCCTCAAACACCAGCGAATTCTCTACAACATCATTTCTTCGTATCCTTTTGAGAATCAATATATGTATAACTCAATCACGGAACAATTTTCCGAACCGACGCAAAGTAGGAACCAAAAAACAACTTTACGCAGTCTGTCGGTGGTTTCTTTCCGGCATTTAAAAAGATGGTTACGGTGTACGGCGTTTTTCGGTAACCACCGGCCAAATTCCTCAACATTATCATTATCATTCGAAAACAAAGCGGATGCGATCGAATGGACATCCTGAATCACACAAATGGTCCAGTTTACAAACCGCTTTCAGATTTTTATTTTTTTATTAAGAATTTTCATTTCAAATGATTTTGTTAAATATTCTCATCTATGATGAGTATTTTTCATGGTTTGTAAACGAATTACTAAATCTTTAGATCAATCATAGTTTTTGTTGTATAATGGAGGTTTCACTAAACAATTACCTTTTTCATAAAAAAATAAATTAAAATTATTCAAAGGATTTGCTGTTTTGCCAAATTTTAGCCCAAATTAATACGTTAATAGTTTGTAATTTTTGATTTATTGGAAACAAAAACAAAATATGAACAGTTGAGTTTAAAACCAAAACAAATGATCTGTTTGTTTTTTTAACAAAAATGAAAAGACTATTAATTTGATGTTAAAATTTCAATATTTGATAGAACTGATTTAAAAATAAATATTACAGCACTGCAACCTTATAAAAGAAAAAACAATACTCAAAAACAACCTTTTTTTGTTGCTTCTAAGAACTTGTAATTTAGAGCCTCCTTAGCAGTCACTTTACTGATCAAAAATAATATCTGATTGTTTGGTGATGCTGAACAAGAACTCTGCTGATAGATGACATGAGTGGATTCAACTTCTGTAGATTTAAGATGACATGAGTGGATTCAACCCCTGTGAAGAATCATTAACAGTTAGTTTATTAGGTAGTTGATAAAATAAAAGTAAGTTGCAATTATATATATGTATTTCTAGTTGTATATACACGAGTAATTGTATCAATGAAGGAATGAATTTAGCCACTAAGAAAGATAGTCAGTGTCACACAAAAGTAATGATTTCAATCATTGTTTTTATCTTTAGTTTGGGCTTTGTTTTTTGCCAAGTAATTAACATTTAGCATGCTTGGTATATACCATTATCCAATATTTGTATTTCTTAAGAAGCTACTATATTAGTTATTAGGAGTCAGGTTACTACCTCTTATGCTTGCCATTGTAGCATCTATTGTGTTGAACCCTTATTCTATATGCTACCAGTTTCATGATAAATATGGCAGGAAATAGGTAACTTTTTTTCTATGACAGTCGTGTGTGTGTGTGTGTATACACTAAAAAATGTTTATTCTTGTGATTTTTTTGTTGAAAATACTTTATACTAAAAGATATTTAAAATGTTGACAGGGTGCTTTAAATTGGTGACTTGAGTTTGGACTTCCAGTTGATGTGTTTTGTGTTTTCAGAATGTATGAATATTTTGATCCTTGTTAAGGCTGAGGGGTGCGGAGCGCGAGAAGGGGCGCGAAAGCCCTTCCGCTCGCGCCCCGGGGCGCGAGCACCACACCACCGAGGCGCGAGAGGGGCGCGAGAGGGCGCGAGCACGCAGACCAAGGCAGACGCAAGGGGGATCACGCCTGAAAAAGGGCGTAAAGTGGCTTGGGAATTCGTGCATAGCCGTTGGGTGTGGATAAATAGAGCCGTTGGCTCTTTAAAGTTTATTAAAAAAAAAAACTTTTTCTCTATATAAACCAATATCAACCCAATATCACATACCACATATCACATACCATCAACCCATTTTAACCATATCAAACACAACTTCAATCTCCAAACTCATATATAATATCCCAAAACCAATTTTTTTTTTAAAAATAATGTCGTCGTACTCGTCTGATTCCGACTCCTCCGAAGAGGATGATTTGCTTCTTCATGTAGGGGGGGTTTTGACCGCAACCGTGGTCAATCTCTTGCAAAATCAAGCCCATCAACCCCGACTCCCGAGGGTTAGAGCACCACCTCGTGATCGTGATCGATCGGGTGCTAACGATACTTTGATGAGGCATTATTTTAGCCCTCAACAGGTATACGCGGAGTCGGATTTTCGAACTCGTTTTCGAATGAGCAGGCAATTGTTCACGCGTATAGCGAGTGATTTAGAGGCACGGTATCCCTTTTTTCAACAAAGGGAGGATGCTAGGGGTCTTCCCGGTTTTACCCCTCTTCAAAAATGCACGGCTGCTATCCGTCAATTAGCGTACGGCATCTCGTCGGACGCTTTGGATGAGTATTTACAGATGTCGAAAAGGGTTGCACGTGAATCCCTTCATTTTTTCTGCCAAGGTAAAAAACATTAATTTTACTTTTTATTAAATATTTATTACATTTTGTAATATATATTGTACGTAGGAGTCATATCGACTTACGCTCGGAGATATCTGCGTAAACCTACAACGTATGACATCCAACGCATATATGAGGTGCACGCAGAAAAACATGGTTTTCCTAGGATGCTAGGTAGCATCGATTATACGCATGTTGGATGGGCTATGTGTCCAACGGCCTGGCGAGGTCAGTTCCACCGTGGTGATCATGAAGGGCCGACCCTCATACTTGAGGCGGCGGTTTCACAGAATCTTTGGTTTTGGCATGCTTTTTTTGGTGTTGCTGGGTCAAATAACGACCTTAATATTATCGATCAGTCACATTTGATCAACGACCTTATCGACGGGGTTGAACCACCTCAATCTTTTCTTGCAAATGAAGAACTCTTCAAGTACGGGTACTATCTGGTCGATGGTATTTACAACGAATGGGCTGTGTTAGTTCAAGCTTTTACAGATCCAGTCGCCGACAAACGGAAGTATTTTACGAAGAAGCAAGAGTCTGCTAGAAAAGATATTGAAAGAGCTTTTGGAGCTATAAAAAAACAATATTATGTTCTGGCGAACCCGATACGTTATTGGACTCGGGAGAGGATAATGGACGTCGTCTACACGTGTCTTATCCTACACAACATGACGTTAGAAGACGAGGGCAAAGCTATATGCCAAAACTACCAAGGTGACATTCCGCCACAACCGTCCACAATCAGTGATCAACAAAAACTTCATAACATAGCAAATATCAAGAGCCGTGAGATACACGGGGATCTTCGACATGAGTTGGTTGAACATTTGTGGGCGAGGCGACCAGATGATCTTGTATTAGATTAGTTTTATTATTAAATATTATTGTTTGTTTAATTTTTAGTATGTTTTTTTTTATTATGAATTTTCAAAAAAATGTGTGTTTTTTTAAATAATTTTTGAGTTTTTTTAATAATACGTTTTTTTAATACATTTATAAAAAAATAAAAAAAAAACCGCTCGCGCCCCCTCTCGCGCCCCTCCACACCATGTCCCGGGGCGCGAGCACCACTACCAACACCCATCTTATCAAGTTTCTCTCTCTGCCACACGTCACAATATTATTGGCTGGCGCCCCCACTCGCGCCCCCTCTCGCGCCCCCCACACCCCTCAGCCTTAATAAAAAGAAGGTACCATCTCTGTCTAAGTGTCTGATTCATTGAATTACTCAACATGGGTAAAATGGTAAAACTGGTAGACAGTAATGAGCGCAGAGATTTGGTGGTTGGATCAAATAGATGTCCAACAATATTATGAGTATCCACAAATTTTAACGAAGCCTGATCAGTCTCTGCACCAAACGTATCAAGTTAGTGGACATAAATATTCATTTGATAATATTCAAAATCAGTCTATGATTTATAAGTGAATTGGGTTATAAGATAAAACAGAATAACAATTAAGCCCAACAGTGAGTTTTAAGTCCACATATGTGATTTCGGTCAACAATATGGGTTCTCTGTCAATGAGTTCTCGGTTACATCTTGAGTTTTCTGTCAAAGAAGATCAACCGAGAACCGAGAACACTAGTTCTCTGTCAAGACAGTGGGATCTCGGTCAACAAAAGTCAACCCTTTGGGTTCCTTCTTGGTAAGTGTGTTGTCTTCTCCAAGTCACCGAAAAACTCTTTTAAACCCTAAAACATCAACCGAAAAACTCTTTTAAACCCTAAAACATCAACCGAAAATCCTAATTCCCAATAACCCATGATATCAACCGAGAACTCTTAAGGGCACAAAACTCTCAATTTCTTCAAGAACACTGGTTTCAGAGAAATTAGATTGAGCCTTTGCTCATTTACCTATGAGACAACAAACACATATCAATATCGCAACTTAATGTGTTTAGATTAAGCAAGAGGTGGTTCTCGGCTAAAAAGTGATTTGAGAGAGAGAAAAGATTTTTGAATGAATGAGAACCAATAATAGAGGCTGAGATGTATTTATACCCAGGTGGTTGTAACCTATGATGGGATCCTTGCCTAGGGTATGAGATCCCACTTCTTGGTTCCTAGTTGTAACCTAAGGTGGGATCTCATATTTCAGCTCATTATATGTATAATCAATCATAGCATAAATTAAGCGTCGCTGGTAGCCCAGCTTGGTAAGATCAATTGTTACGGTATTGGTAGGCCGCGGGTTCAAACCCCTTCCACCCGGTTATTTTGTTTTTTTTTGTTATTTATACATTTAAACTATTTTAATAATAATATATATTAACTAAATTATTTCATTAAAAACCGACCTATAATATGAGTGTTTCCCGCATCTTTCGTCTGTGTATGGGTATGCACAAGTTTCATCATCCGAACATGAATTAGTTTGGTTAAACGGACCAACAACGTCCATCGTCGGTCCTGCAAAGTATACAAATGTCAATATGCTTGCAAATATCTTAGATGTATTTGACCGATAAAAAAGAGAATTTATATGATACATTAGATTAACCGAACAACAACAATTACATTTAAAGATTAGTACCGGTGTGTGGTCGATGGAGGTAGAGACGGTGATAGTAATAGAGGGGTGTAAACCAGTGGTGGTGGCGATGGCGAAGGTGGAGGCGGAGATAGTGACGACGAAGGCGAGGAATGGCAACCGGCGGCGAACAAACAACCGGCGGTGAACAAAAATGGGGCAATTGAGGAAATTTTTTTCAAAATATGAAAAAAGGAGAGAGAAATGAAGTTGGTGGAAAGTAGGTTCACTATTGGCTTAAACTTCCCCAAAACCAAAATATTGGTTTTTTAAAAACCGTTTGATTTTGGTTTCAGTTTTCATATGGGTTCGGTTCGCCTGTTAGTCTGTTTTACATTTCGGTAATAAAAACTCCAGGTCTTCAAAAATTATCCGAAAGTAATGAATTCGGTCCTAAAACTTATATTTAATAATTGATTGATTTATATCCACCACTCCACCTACCAACCACAAAATCCATCGCATCTCTCTCTCCATTATCTCTCTACTATCACAAACATTTTGCCTGCCGGAAATTAAGAGTATTAGGTCGTTTTTAATGAAATTATTTAGTTAATACAATTATTATTATTATTATTATTATTATTATTATCAAGGATCCCACCTTAGGTTACAATTAGGAACAAGCTGTGGGATTCCATACCTGAATAGGTAGGTCCCAGCAGAGCCCAGTTGGACCCGCAGGACTCACCTTGAAGAGAGACGTCTGCGCAGAAACCAACTGGATCCGCAGGACCCACCATGCTCAGAGACGTGACGTCCTTACGCGCAGTACGCAAGCTGTTCCCGCAGAAAATGCCTCCCAATGGCGAAGTATTCCGCCTGTTCCCGCAGCTGCGGATACAAGCCATCAGGGAAGGCCACCCGCGCAGCAAGGCTACACGCACAAGGCACTAAGCTCTCAAAATAATTCAGTAACCTGAAGGAATGAGCATAGCCGGGAACAATCCCGCACAAAGGCGGGAGGGGGAATACTCCCGCCAAATGAGCCAGTCCGTACGATACTGGAGGATCTCTTGTACTGTACCTGACGAGGTATGGGCAAAAGATCTGACCAGAGATACGACAGCTCATTGACAACAGTATGGCGAGCAGCATGCTCTTGTACTGTATGTCACTATTAGCCGCTACCTACTCACCAACTCCTGTCATACCACGTGCATAGCCTGCAGTTGGTGGAAAAGGAATAGTACACAGCAGGCCTGGTCACTGTCAGCCGCTGCCTACCCACCAACTACCAGCATGGCACGTGCGTAGGCCACAGTTGGTAGAACAGGAATACTATTCAGCCGGCTATACCCTCTTGGAAACCTACCTTCGGCTATAAATACCCCAAATGGTATGATCATCTCATCTTATCTTGTATCTTATATCTTATACCTGATATCTGCTCTAGCAATCTCTTAATATACACTTATATTCAAGAGCAATCTAGTCTGATTCTCACGCCGGAGGGTGGTCACAAGGAGGTACCCCCCCTTCTCAGTAACGAGCTCACGGTGTCTGTTTTGCAGGTTATCAGAAGAACCATCTTTGTCGGATCTAACCCCTCGTGGGAAACATCTATTTAACCCCCAGATTATTCGTAATCTGCCCGGGGTCATTTAGTGTTTCTTCATTGGCGTCATCCGTGCATAAAAGCTAGAACTTCATTTCTTTTCAGTTTTTTCAAACTTCTGGAAAGATGGTTAAAGAAACTCCGGTAACCACAACCCCAGCTACTGGGGGGAATACCGGCGACTACACAGTTTTGTTGAAGTTGGCAAGCAACACTTCTTTAGCCGCAGCCTCTTCAACGCCCTTTAGCTTCCGCTCAGTGTGGTCAAGCACCCCCCTCTGGTCCAAGATCTCTTGGAGCTTCTTGGCGTCTTCCATCGCCAAGGCATCATGAGCCTGTTGGAGCGCCTCTAGTTTGGCTTTAAGTTCCTCATTCTCGAGGCGTAGAGGCTCAGCAACAACTTCAGCCTTGGTGGCCCTTTCAGTTGCGTTCCGAGCAGTTTCCTTAGCCAGCCGAAGCTGTTCGTTAACAGCTTGGGCAGCCTTGGAACGGGCCTCGAGACGGGCCTGAACTTCAACTTCAAGGGCCTTGAAGGCCTTCTCCTTCTCCGCAGCAACGGCGGAGAGCCTCCTGTTCTCCTCCCGGACAGCCCGCGCCTGAGCTACTTCTTGGATACGAGCTGCTTTTAACTTGTCGTTTTCACGACAAAGCAGCTCGACGCGCGGCTGCATCCGGGCCAGGAGAACCCGAAGCTCATTGGTTAGCCTACCCTCCTGGTAGCTAGCCATGGCTTCCCCCAACGCACCACTGGGAACTGCGTGACGAGCCCACTCCACGCACTCCACAGGCGTGCGAAGGGTTGTTCCTCGGCGGATGTTCCATCGTGGAACATACACTTCATTGGAATCCGACACTGCAAAAAACAAGCCATCAGGGAAGGCCACCCGCACAGCAAGGCTACACGCACAAGGCACTTAGCTCTCAAAATAATTCAGTAACCTGAAGGAATGAGCATAGCCGGGAACAATCCTGCACAAAGGCGGGAGGGGGAATACTCCCGCCCAAATGAGCCAGTCCGTACAATACTGGAGGATCTCTTGTACTGTACCTGACGAGGTATGGGCAAAAGATCTGACCAGATATACGACAGCTCATTAACAACAGTATGGCGAGCAGCATGCTCTTGTACTGTATGTCACTATTAGCCGCTACCTACTCACCAACTCCTGTCATACCACGTGCATAGCCTGCAGTTGGTGGAAAAGGAATAGTACACAGCAGGCCTGGTCACTGTCAGCCGCTGCCTACCCACCAACTACCAGCATGGCACGTGCGTAGGCCACAGTTGGTAGAACAGGAATACTATTCAGCCGGCTATACCCTCTTGGAAACCTACCTTCGGCTATAAATACCCCAAATGGTATGATCATCTCATCTTATCTTGTATCTTATATCTTATACCTGATATCTGCTCTAGCAATCTCTTAATATACACTTATATTCAAGAGCAATCTAGTCTGATTCTCACGCCGGAGGGTGGTCACAAGGAGGTACCCCCCCCCCCTTCTCAGTGACGAGCTCACGGTGTCTGTTTTGCAGGTTATCAGAAGAACCATCTTTGCCGGATCTAACCCCTCGTGGGAAACATCTATTTAACCCCCAGATTATTCGTAATCTGCCCGGGGTCATTTAGTGTTTCTTCAGTACCCCATGCAAGGATCTCACCTAAGGTTATATAATAACACCTTATATATAATCCATGTTGAGAAGTTCGAATCCCGGGTCCGTACTATTGAATGCATTGAAACAACATACAACATTGAAAGCTAGTGATTGAATGCATTCAAAACAACACAACATTGGACATACAACATTGAAAGCTAATGACTAAATGCATTCAAACATCAATTAAAAGCAAAAAAAAGATACTGAATGCAAAAATACAACGGTGATGGAATCGACGATGATAGCATCGACAGTGATGGCATCGACGATGATGGCATTGACCGAATCAAAGACAGTGGGAACAGTGATGGAGACGACTGAGGAGGAGACTCCACATAGACGATGATGACATTCACAGTCGTCTTCTTTTTGGCATCGAAGATGATGGCATTCACAGTCGTCCTCTTTTTTTTTAAACCAAACCCGCATCTTTCGTTCATGCCACAATGCTACAGCCACAAGCATTACTAACAAGACCCTACAAAAAATGCAACCAAAGTTAGAATCTTGCCGGAATATGGTTTTTAACAAAAGTTTCACCAAAGTTAAAATCTTGCCAGAAACCAATGACAAAAAATGCATACTTCATTGTTTACAGAATCTTGGATGAAATGAAGGGCTGGAGAAGATGAACTGAAGGGAGGCTGTGGCTACAGAAGAAGAAAGCGTTTAGATTTGACTTTTGCTTGAGAACATAAAAGTACATTATAAAATATACAGGGTCATGTTATTTACATCCCTTCTAGAATCTCACACACTCTATATACGATATGGGACAAAAGTACATCTGCACGAGTAGTGTACGGAATCTGACTGGGAGTTATACGATAATAGTATGACTCCCATACGATCGTATGGAAACAAAAAAACAAAAAACAAATTTGATTAAGATATCCGTGCATGTTAAAACCAAACGTGATATACTTGGACATGAATTTTGCATAATATATGATATAATATCCCGTACGTATTACTCTCGTTTTACGCAACGACATGATACAATATTCAGACGTGATATATTATCTAGTTTATTATTTGATACGACACAATATTCCAGACGTGATATAATATTCTACCGGTTTTAATATACGGGTCTCGCGCCGAATGAATAAAACAACCAACTAGTTATACTTTACAAAAGTTTAAGCCTTTTAAAATTATAAAGTTCTTAAAATAGTTATACCAACAGTTCTGAATAATAAACGGGTAGTTAACACATGCTATACCCTTTGTTAAAACTCAAAACTCACAAGTTGAAGATTTGTTAAAAATTAAAAAAAAAAATAAAGTTATACGATCGTATAGTATCCATACTATCGTATGGAAAGTCTGAACAGCAGACAAAACATGCGAAAATCTGACAAAAGCTGCATTCTTATATGATCGTATAGGAGCTATACGATCGTATGGTTTCTAAGGGTGTGTGAATAGGTCAAAGGGTGTGTGGATAACCAAACCCAATATAAAACTCAAACATTTTGATACATTTAATTTTATTTTTTTTGTAAAGAATTGGTTGTGTATAGAGTTTGAGAATAAAATTTTATAAAAGTATGAGTTTTTAATGGGAAATGGTTTTATTATATAGGAAACAAGTTTGTTTTTTTAATATAGCCATTGAACCAATGGTAATATGTTTCAAACTTAGTGCCAACAAAGTTATTTAGGAAACGCTAAAACAAACCCAAAACTCAGGGTGGGGGTACCCGGCGTTTTAGGCTCAAAACACCGGAAACCGCCTCGACTACAGACGGTCTTATTGTCATCTAAAAATTTTAGAGATTTCGTTGACAATATTTTAGAAAAGAAATATTTTAGAAAAGATGTTAAGAAGGCTCTTAGCCAACTTAACTAGATTAACTTTTTGGGATGCTAATTAAGCATATCATAGTTACATTTAAACTAGAAGGAAACAAAAGCGTGTGCAAGAAAAAAGTAAAAAGGTTGGGTTGTAGCCTTTTTTTTTTTTTTAAATTTGTCTAACCTAAGGTTTTGTTTACTGACACACACCAAGTTGAAACTACTAAATAGGGGTACCTCAACCTAAACAACATTTTACAACCAAAAAATACACCATAATAATGGGCATGAATAGTAACGAGGTGTAGTATGGTAAATCTGGAAGACAGTAATAAGTGTAGAGATCTGGAGGTTGGATACTTGGATTCTGTTTAAACAATCTATCCACCTCTCTGCACATATATTTATCATTCTGTTTTTTTCTTTCTTCTTTGTCATCATCTTGAATTTTTCTCTCTTTTTTTGAAAGACCCATATTATTAAAAAAAAAAAACTAGCAAAAAACGAGAAAACTGAGCATACAACAAAAGAAAAAGAAAATATATTTGAAAATTCAAGAAATTAAACACCATTTCTCCCAATCAAGCTAGGTTCGACCTCTTACTACGATGGTTCACACACATAAAGGATGCGGATTTATGTCGTTCAACACTTTGGATATTTGAAAAGGCTCGTTATCATAGATGAGGTAATTTCTAGATTTCCAAATCATCCAACATTTACCGTCAAAATGGATTGAACCGCGAGACATTCCTCCTTATTCTTGATATTTTTTCTTGAGTAATCTAATATCTCCTCCACCGTACTAAAGTTGGCTCGTTTTGGTAATTTTACCCGTTCGTGTAACCTTTTGACTTATATTTAGTTTTTGTCTCTTAATCACATACTACATTAGTATGTGATCACATACAAGTCAAAAGGTTGCATTAGTAATTTCAGGTGCAATATTTCAATTGTTTCTCACATCGACATAAATTAGCTCTAATTTACTTTCATATAGTACTAACTGTTAAAATCGTAAGGTTAAAAAAATATGGCATTAGATTAAAGATCTAAGATAAAATGCCAACGTGGTTTTATTTATTGTCTTTTAAGTCCTTACAAGAAATGGTAACCACAAAGGATTGTAAGAGAAAGAAAGTGTATATGATAGCTTACCCATGGTCTGCCTTTGGAAACGGTATATGCCAAATGCCAAAGATGGTTTCTTTTTGCATTATTAAACTTACTGGTTACAAGTTAACCTTTTGTAAATGTTTTAGAAAAATGCATTCATAACATCGACCAAAGACATAAGATGTAGGTGATACTAGGGGACTTGTATGAAGTTTTTGAAGAGTTTCATGATATTTATTTTGACGCCGTATTTCGCATAGACAGGTTCGAAAGATTGACCAAAGGCGTAAAGTAAGAAAATACTTAACGATTCTTGATTATCAAGAAAACAGCTTAATCATGATTACTAGGGACTTGTACAACATTTGATCATCATCATGCACATCTATCAAAAGTGACACCCTGGTGACCCCTTGCCTAATTTCGTGGGAGCATGAGTGTTATCTGCCCGTCCTCGGGGTCGAGTGCCATCTTGGCCTTCTCGAGGAAGAGGCTTGGGGGGGGGGGGGGAATAGTAGATGATCTTGTTGTACAGGACCTTCGAGTCGGCCCCTCTCAACCACATGTCACGGTGGTTCTAAAGAGGATCCACTCCATGTTGCGTGTGCAACAGAAGACCCATGTAGTGGCTGGAGCCTCTTGTTTTTGCTTCTGTTGTTCCTGTTGAAATATTTATTTATAAAAAAGTAAATCAGAAAATTTAAAAATTTATAAGATAAAGAGATAAACTACACATTTTCTTTTGACATACATAAAGCTTTATCTCCAAAAACGCTGGATTTATGAATTCCTTAAATGTAATATAACTTTGTTTTTATTTTTAACACAGAATTCATATACAACCGCGTGAACTCAAAAGACATCCTTCACACATCACATGCTCTAACCTATTGTGTTTTATCATTTATATGTCACATCATTTATACCTATATGAATTATTAGTTATTTCCATTCACTAACTCTTGAGGTTTAGATGAAAGTAACAACTTAGAATAACTGTTAATTAAGTATGGCTTTTTATGTCGACTGCTCTTTGTTTAAAAATTTCTCTTGCGAATTCGGTTTTCTCGGATTTATCCGGAACGAATTCGGTTCGGTACGACAATATTTCCGAATTCGGATCGGTTCGGATATGTAAGAAAAAAAAAACAAAAACAAAAAAAGAAAAGAAGAAAGTTTTAAAATCCAAACAAACCAAATATCCAATATCCCCTAACTAACCGCAAGCCATGGGCCGAACCAACCACGGGTCGTAGGGGTGTTCACGGCCCGGTTTTGACAGTTTTTGGGTCAAACCAAAGCCAAACCGTTATTTAACGGTTTT
>NW_027502273.1:0-50034 GCF_021521415.1 Bidens hawaiensis
GTCTTTAGCAGGTTAGGGTTTGCAATTCAGAAAGGGGTGGCGGCGCAGCTTGTTGCCCGCCTACCTGCTATATTGATGTAATATCTATGTTTCATCAGTAGAAAATAAATAAAATTTACATAATGGACGAAGATTTTTATTTAAAAATATCTTTTTTTTTAGTATTTGTTTGCCTTTGACCTTTATTATACAAATAATTAACATTTCGAAGACCTATATGATAAATTATTGGTAATTGATTAGAATACTATTAATAAAGGGATTTTATATATATTCTTTTTCTAAGTCTCTTAATTAAATATTCAATTTATTGGTTAAACTATAATTACATATTTTCTCTTTTACACGAGATTCTTAATTCTTCGCCATTTGATTCCTTGTCGTTCAACTTTTAAACGAAGAGATGAGAGTTCCGCTTCAAAACAAATACCAGCTCTTGAAGGTTTGCTAGACTATTAGAGCCATGATTTGGTGAGTGTTTTCAAAACTGAGCACTAATTTTGGTGTGACGTGTTAATGGAAACTTTAGATTGGATGTTAATGGTAAAAAGTTGGAGAAATAAATGAATCAAGCTCGGGAAATGCTCTGCACGTAGCGAATGAATTGGCCACGTTTAAAATGATTTGGTGGATGTGATTGTAGTTTACTTTCATATTGATCCTTTTTTGTAATAATGCACCGTAAAGATCTTGATCTTTCAATTATCAGTAAAGCAGAAATTTAATTTGTTATTTCTCTATTTGGAGGACGGTTTGAGAAGCTGTAGAATATATAGATGGATATTATACAAAAGAATTATATAAGAAATTAGAAAGCAAAGAGAAAAAAACAAACCTGAATGGAGAATGGTTTATTAACACCGGTTAGGGTGAGCAATTCGCGGTTCCGAACCGTGACAACCAGAGAACCGGAACTAAACTGCTAGATCCAAACCGTATTATTGTATTTCGTGTCCGGTAAGCGGTTCCCGGTTCAGTTCCAGTTAGAACCAACGGTTCCAGTTATAGAACCGCTAGAACCGGGTTAGGTTTAAACTTTGAAGATTATCTTTAAAATCCATATAAGAACGACCATCCACGTTTTCACTTTCTCGATTACATTTAATCCCTTACAATATCATAAACGATAACCATCTTCCACGACCCTAAATCTGTTTTAAAAAATAATTGTTTACTGAAATATTTTGAGTCATTCTAATCTGTTCTCAATCACCTTCATTAAAATATAATATGTTGATATGATAATGTTTTATTTTATGGCATGTCGCTTTGAGGATTATATTTAAAATCCTATTTATTTAGTAGGCTTTCATAGTTCCATGTACGAACGACCATCCACGTTCTCACTTTCTCGGTTACATTTAATCCCTTACAATATCATAAACGATAATCATTTTCCACGGCCCTAAATCTGTTTTAAAAATAATTGTTTTCTGAAATATTTTGAGTCATTCTAATATGTTCTCAATCACCTTCAATAAAATATTATATGTAGATATGATAATGCTTTATTTTATGACATGTCGCTTGTTTCTTGCACCTTCTAATATTTCATATTTAGAATTTTAATTGAAAAACGGTTCTAGCAAGAACCGTTTACACCAGAACCATTTAACTCGGTTCTGAACCGAACCGGAACCGTTAAAATATGGTCTGGTTCCGGTTCTTATATTTAGCATTTAACGGTTCCGGTTCGGTTCTCGCGATCCCGAGCAGTTGCACAGCCCTAACACCAGTTGAGTTTATTAGTGTTCAACATGCTCGTCTTAATACTGACTCGGTTTATGTTGAAATTCGGATATGTGTAATTGGTATTAGGAAGTGGATATATGTAAATAGTCCTTTATTTAGTTCATTAAGGGTAAAACAGTTATTTAGTTGGTTAATTTTAATAAAATTGAAAGATATGTAATATATGCGATTTATAAAGGGGAAATATATGTAATCGATTTTTTAAGGTTGGGTAAATATATAATAAAGGAAACTTAGAAAGAGGATACAATAAATATCTCTCTAAAATTGAAGAGAGGTAACAAAAAATTGCAATTAGTTAAAACTTTATTTTGAAAAATTCAACATTTTTGTTATATAATAATAATAATAATAATAATAATAATAATAATAATAATAATAATTATTATTATTATTATTATTATTATTATTATTATTATTATTTCAAATGGTAAAACCCTCAAAAGAGGGTATAAAAAATGTGTGCGCTAATAAACATAGTTTATATATATGTGGGAAAACGTATAAATTAATTAACGTGCTAACTGTGCGAAACAAGTGGTGCAATTATATACGCAAGTAGTGTAATTATGTAATTACACTATGCTTATGTTGTAATTATACTATACTATAATTTCACTATGTTGTATATATGATTACACTATTTGATTTGCACAATTGGCATGCTAATTTAATTTATATTTGATTTAGACCCTATATTTATAATGATTAAACACAAAGCAATGAAGCATGCATGCACGAGTAATATTAATATTGTGACAGAAAGATATGCTAATTAACTCGACGGATCATGATTAATTATGGCAACAAATCACCTTCTAAAATACCAGGTATATAATATACCACAACATTCCACTAACAAGGATGCCAACTATGAAGTCTAGAAATATAAAAGAAAGATAGGTCGTCATGCCGATCTGCATACAATTATTAGTTAATTAATAGAGTGTTGGTTGCTGATCATAATAATATGGTGATGGTGGCGGTTATTGATAGTATTGTGGTGGTGGAGGTGGTTGTTGATAGCGGTATTGTGGTGGTGGAGTTCGCGCAGGAGGTGGTGGTGATGATGGTGAAGTTTTGGGGGTTGGAGGAGTTTGAGGTGGTGGTGGATATTTTGGAGGAGGTGTTAGTGGTGGCGGCGGTGTATGATTGCAAGGTGGGGGTGGTGGTGGAGTTTGGGGGGTTGGAGGAGGAGTTTGAAGTGGATATTTTGGAGGAGGAGTTTGAGGTGTCGGTGGTGGATATTTTGGAGGAGGAGTTTGAGGTGGTGGTGTATGATTGCAAGGTGGGGGTGGTGGTGGAGTTTGGGGGGTTGGAGGAGGAGTTTGAGGTACCGGTGGTGGATATTTTGGAGGAGTTTGAGGTACTGGTGGTGGAGTTTGTGGGGTTGGAGGAGTTTGAGGTACCGGTGGTGGATATTTTGGAGGAGGTGTTAGTGGTGGTGGTGGAGCTTGGGGGTTGGAGGAGGAGTTTGAGGTACAGGTGGTGGATATTTTGGAGGAGGGGTTTGAGGTACTGGTGGTGGAGTTTGGGAGTTGGAGGAGGAGTTTGAGGTACTGGTGGTGGATATTTTGGAGGAGGTGTATGTGGGGTTGGTGGAATATGTCTGCAAGGAGGTGGTGGTGGCGGTGAAATTTGTGGCGTTGGAGGAGGATGCTTGCAAGGTGGCGGGTGGCGAGCTTTGTGGTGGAAGAGTTTGAGGTGGTGTCGGAAATTTGATAGGAGGTGATGGAGGTGGGCGTGGAGTATGCATGCAAGGTGGCGGCGGTGGTGAGCATGGTTTTATTGGTGGGGGTGGTAGTGAATGCAGGCCTATTGGTGGATTATTTTTGCAACATGATGGTTGTGGTGAATGTGGGCTTATTGGTGGAGTTTGTGATGGTTGTTGATGGCTTCGAAACGGCGGTGGAATATCACAATGGCACAGCAGTGGTGGATCATAGTCACCAGGTTACTGTGACCAGTGGTATTGCTATGATGAAGAGGAGACACAATGACTTGTGAAGCTCACTGCACAAGACTCTCATTCCTTTTAACACAAAAAGAATAGAATTGACAACTGAAGTTTGGTACCAACATTTACACCACTTTAAATTCAAGAAATTAGAGTAACCCTTATAATATAACACCCCAAATGAAGCAAATGTTTTAAAAGCCCTCACCAGGAATAAACAACTACTGTAAACTATTTATGCCCTCATCTTTAATAATCTAACCAACCACTCAAAACAGGCAAAACCCGAGGCCCAGAAGCACACAGAATACTAAATTTAAAGACAGCAAAGTCAATGTTGAGATGCCAACAGTAAAACATTACAGCGTTAAACGACTTACAAAGCCAAATGTATTTACAGTGTCATCATAAATCGAACGCCAAAATATTAAAAAAAAGATTTTCCCAACAATGATAACAGAATTAACTAACAGAACACAAATCTTCTTAATTAATATCCAATCTTCAAGATTGTTCTCCTGCCACTTTCATAGATTCTGCAGGTTCAATCGTATAGAGGCGTTTGGACAACAATATTAAATTAGGCATGTTTGGATATGGGATAAGATACTGCATAGCAACATACCATGAATAAGAGATTATCGATACTAACCTTAAATTCAAATGGTCACCACATTTAATTATGTCTTGATTGCATCACAAAAATCTAGGCTTTTTATCAGCTGGCTTCAATATTTGAAAAGAACACATTAAGCTTTCATCAACACTCATCATTGTACCCGCATTATCAAATTCACCACAATAATTTGGGGCTGAGAATATAGTAACAAGTTGCCGATCAGCAAAGAACTCGTACCCATCTTCAACAACCTGCATAACATAAATTAACATTGAAAATTACACCACTGTTTTCATCATGAGACCAGTTACAGTCCATAGCTTCCACACATCTTTTTACAGGATCAGTTTGACTTGTACTTAATCTCTAATAAGTCAAAACTGATAAAACACAAAAACAAGGGTAAAAGTCGCCCGAACTGTAATTTTAATGCGTAAACCATATTCTAAAGCATTTTATTCAAAATATTTAAACTATTGTTGAAATAATATTCTTTTGCTACCCATATTTGGCACACAGGTTATATATACATAAAAAAATTTAAATAACATTTACAAAATGTGTTTCAGTCAACATGTCCCAACCTAAGGGTGGGGACAAAATCAAAATAACCGAACCCAATAAAGCACCGACAGTTTAGTTTTATTTGTTTCAAAAAAACCGATTCTTCAGTTCGGTTTTAGTTTACTATAACCAAAAAGCAAACCGAACTGAAAAAAGCAACTTTAAGTAATTTATAAGAAATTACTAAATGGTGCAGCTCAAAAAATTTTAGGTCCACATGTGCAATAAACAACTTATTATTAAATAACAAACATGCTTATGCCCAAATTCATAATTTTGTTCGACCCCAAATTTGCAAGCCATATGGTAAAAAGTAAAAACAGAAAAATAATGAAACCAGACTGAACCCATTGTAAAAACCAAGAAAATCGAAACTAAACGGTTTTCAAGAACCCAAATACTGAGTTTTCGGTTTTTTATTCAGTTTGAGCCAAACTTGACCTATGCATACCCCTAGCTCAACCGGAAGAAAGATAATTTATTTTGACTTTTGACCCAAACCCATCTAGACCCATTACTCAACTGGACCCACCTGTCCATTTTCCACCTGTAAAACTATAAGAATGTGAAATAACCTGATGAGCACGACAAATGAGGTCCATATCATGCTGCATTAAGAACTCAGCCACCTTATCAGCACCAAATGTGTATGACACACCCCTATCATTCATCCCCCATCCCTTAACATCCCTACTCGGATCGGACCAAAGCAAATCACAAAGCAAACCTGAATCTGGAACATCGGTTGGCCGGGCCAAGTTTCTGATCTGGTCTAGGTTAGTTAGATCAGGAGACAGACCACCGTGCATACATAGTATTTTGTCATCTATAAGAGCCGCCACAGGAAGACAGTTGAAACACTCGGTAAATGTTTTCCAAAGTCTAACATTGAAACGACGTTTACATTCGTCATAGAACCCGTATATCCGGTTGATTGATGCGCATTCATGGTTTCCTCTTAAAAGGAAGAAGTTTTCAGGGTATTTGATTTTGTAGGCGAGTAAAAGACATATGGTTTCAAGACTCTGTTTTCCACGGTCCACATAATCACCTAGGAATAAGTAATTTGACTCGGGTGGGAATCCTCCGTATTCAAATAACCTTAACAGATCCCCATATTGTCCATGAATGTCACCTGAAATAAAAGTAAAAGAATAGTAGTAAGAATAAATGAGAATATAGGAATTAGTCAGCCAGTGTGGTCATTTATCAGATTTATAATGATAATCACATTAAAATGCAATTTTATTTTATTTTATTTCTCCACAAGTGTGATTCTGGTTCCAACTTCCAATCTAATCCAAATCTGAATATTTGGTAAGACAAAGAAACTTTTTGTCCGTCTCTATTTGAATTCTACAAAACACCAATGTATTAAAAATAATTATAATGCCTGCATTGTTATAATAATAATAATAATAATAATAATAATAATAATAATCTACACTTGTTGATAAGAGATTCAAAAGATTTTAAGAATTTGAAAGCACTCAGGAAGACTTTCAAGTTTCAACCAACTTGACCTGGTCAACTGATTTGACTTGTTTTTATCTTAAGTAAAGTTATAAACTTTTAAATGTTTGACCCGGTGGACATACCAAATCAGCCGACTTTCAGTCAACAGGTCAAAATTCCCAACTCTAATTCAAATGTACACACTAGAAATGATCAGACAAAGCCAACTTAAGAGATATTCTTAACTGTACAAGAAACATAAGAGATTGCAAAAAGGAAAGACGACACACAACGACCAATGTATATTTGCAAATCATGCTATGTCATAAATCACACAAATTCCATATTCATGATTCCCATCGTTATAAGCAAACAGAAGCCAGAACACTCGTTAATCGTCTTAATTAAGTTTCATCACAAACTCCCGGATCCATAACTATAAAAAACAAACACGTACTTATCGGCTGACCCCTGAACAACAGAAAAACTTACCAAAAACAGTTATAAATAATATCACAAAATCCCATATCGTCGATCAAGTTTTGCCCACAGTTTCACAATCAAAGTCAGCAACTTTCACAATACAACATCCATATATAATAAATAATAAATATTTAAAGCCCACAAAAGAATCAACAAAAAAGAGGGTATTATGATTACCGCAGATCTTAATAGGAGCTTGGAGCTCTAAGAGATTAGGCTGTTGAAGGAAGATTTCACGAGAAGTGGTACAAAGCAAACGGATCTCAGCCTCGGAGAGCTGAACCTGGCGTGGGGTTCTCGCTTGCCGGAACTCCAACAGCCGGTTAATAATATCATCCAGTAAAGCAGGGGTCATCACCACCTGAGCCATTCAAACCCTAACCCCCAAATTTCTTCTCTTCTTGGAATAATCAATTGGAGAAAGCGATGAATTATGCAGAGAATGGGGGTGGCTCCAGCTCCTCCGATGCGGCGGATGAGAATGGACGGAGGACGATAAATACGTTTACTTATGCGGTGGTGGTATCTATCGTATCGTCGTCATTCTTTGGGTAAGGTAATTGTCTCCTAGATTAACCTCAACCTGGAGGTGGAACCTCAATTTCTTAAAACCTGTCATTTTATATTTATTTCTCTATTTATTTCTATTCCTGTTTTTCTCTCCAACTTAAAAATATTATTTCTATATTTTTTTTAATGACAGGCATTATATTAATAAAGGCGTACTAGCAACTACTAGTCCTCAACAACAGAACAAGAAGCTTGCATATTTAGCATATCAAATTTACACCAACTATTCTATAGATTACAATTTTTTCGATCTAGAAACCACCCAAAGGTAACTTTGTATTTTTATGTTTTTCACAATTTGAGTAGGGCAGGTGTTTACTACATTAAAGATCTTGTCGTTCCTTGCTCTCCAAATACACAAAAGCGTAAAATGGCTTGAATCATTTACCACCGATTGATTCTCCAATAATCTTTGTGCTGATCTCATAGAAAATAGGCCATTCGTATTCGCTGGCCAAAAGCAAGAATCTTCCATGTTTGTGATACAAATTGATTGGAGTAAAGAATGACACTCTTGTATCTCACTTATCTCAATGTTACTGGTAGGAGTTCTAATCCAACTCCAGTCCCACACAAGCAAGTTTCCATTCCTTTTAAAACAATCTGCCACCTTACTGCCTTTATGCCTAACAATAGCGAATAGAGCCAGGAACCTACATTTTAAAGGGACCGTATCTAACTATGTATACACCCAGAACCGAATTCTTTGCCCATTCCCAACAACACCGTGGATGAAAAGATGCAGGTTGATATTGTAATCGGTGAAATTCGTTCTTGCAATTGCCGCCCAAGTACCGGGAATCCTAAACTTTTTTGGCACCGAAACGCAAGCTCTAGGAGTCCAATGAATTGTTTTTATCACTTTACTCCACAGCCCGTTTTCCACCATTTTAAGGCGCCACCACCACTTCGATATTAGACAATTATTCATATCTTTTAACCACCCAATGCCTAATCCATCCTAATCTTTTGGTGCTACTACCTTCTCCCATGCCACCCAATTTGTTGCTCTTTTATCCGGGTCTCCGCCCCAAAAGAAGCGCCTTCTATTTTTTTCAAGATTATTCAGGATCGAAGTCGGAGCCTTGTATATGAAAAATAATATAATGGGAGACTGCTAAGTACAGATTTAATAAGTGTTAATCGACCCCCTGTTGATAATGTTTTCGGCTTCCATATGGATAACTTACCTTCGAACGATTTGATCACTGGTACCCAATTAGTTATTAGATTCGTATTGGCCCCAATCAGTAGTCCCAAATACTTGAATGCAAAGACCCCCTTTTGACACCGTAATAAACCAGAGAGTTGATCTATTTCATTACCAACATAACCAGTACCATACACATTGCTTTTCTCAAGATTCACCTTAAGCCCCCAACGTATAGAAAAACACCTAAGCAGTCGTGATAAATTTTTGCAATTGCTTTCAGACCACTCACCTAAAAAATCGCGTCGTCGGCATAAAATGAATCCGAAAGTTCAGGACCGTGGTTTGGTGTTTTAATGCCACGGAAAATACCAAGGCGTTGAGCATCCGTCATAACTTGATTTAGGGCCTCCATTGTGATAATGAAAATGAAAGGTGAGAGAGGATCTCCTTGCATCACCCCACAGAAACATTGAAACTCGGGAGTTGGACACCCATTGATAAGCACTGAGGACCTTGCTGATGATAAGCATCCTGAAGAGGTAGGTCCCAGCAGAGACCAGTTGGTCCCGCAAGACTCACCTTGAACAGGGTTGTCTGCGCAAAGGCCATCTGCTCCCGCAGGACCCACCATGCTCATAGAATCTTACGCGCAGTACGCAAGCTGTACACGCAGGGAAAGCCTCCCAATGGTGAAGTACCCCGCCTGTTCCCGCAGTTGCGGATACAAGCCATCAGGGAAGGCTACCCGCAGACAGCAAGGCTACACGTACAAGATTAGCTACTTCAGCAGTCACGTGAAGGCATGAGCAAGGCGGGAACAATCCCGCCCAAATGAGCCAGTCTGATTCTGAAAGATCTTTTGTACCATACCTACCAAGGTATGGATAGGACAGACGATCTGACCAGAACAGCCCATGAGCCAATCACAGGGTGACAGCTCACCGACAACAGTGCGAGGAGGAGCACCCTCTAGTACTGTTTGTCACTATTAGCCGCTGCCTACTCACCAACTCTCACTGTGGAGCAGGCGCAGCCTACAGTTGGTGGAATAGTATTACTGTTGGCCGTAACCTATTCACCAACCAGCATGGCCTGCGTACAATCCACAGTCAGTAGGACGTGCATGGTCTACAGTTGGTGGAATAGTGCAGCCGACTTTATTACTGTTGGCTGTAACCTACCCACCAACCAGTATGGCCTGTGCGTAATCCACTGTTGGTTGAACAGGAATACTATTCAGCCGGCTGTACCTTCTAGAAAACCTACCTTCGGCTATAAATACTCCAATATCTTGGAATGGTAAGATCATCTACTATCTCGTATAACTTACTTGATAACTGCTCTAATAGTATTCACATACTTTTATATTCAAAGAGCAATATAGACTGATTCTCACGCCGGAGGGTGGTCACAAGGAGGAACCCCCCCTTCTCAGTGACGAGCTTACGGTGTCTGTTTTGCAGGTTCCCGGAAGTACAACCTACTCTGCTGGACCTAACCTTCGTGGGAAACATTACCTGGCCCCCAGATTACCTGTAATCTGCCCGGGGTTGATTAGTGTTTCTTCATTGGCGCCATCCGTGCATAAAGCTAGAACTACATCTTTCTCCAGTTTTTCAAAACTTCCAAGATGACTAGAGAAATTCCGGTAACCACAACCCCAGCCACTGGGGTTAACACCGGCAACACAATGTTTACAAACACTACCCCAGCCACCCAAGCTGGGGCAAGTGAAATACATTTTACGAACACTACCCCAGTCACTCATGTAGGGGCAAGTGGAGTAAATATTCCACTGGGATTCACTGACGCCCAGCTGGAAAAACGACCTCGAGCCCCTCGCCAAACACTTGATCAAGTGAAGGCATGGGCCGAGGCACGTCAAAGAGAATTTCAGGCTGAGTTGGACGAACGCTTGCGTTCAGTCCAACAAGCTGAGGAATTCGGTAGTACTCGTCAGCACCTCAACATGAGTAGTGAGTACGAGTACTCAGACGGCGAGGGGGAAGACTCCGACACCGACGCGAACCCTCGCCATAGGGCGAAAGGGAAGCGTAAGGAAGCGGATCCCCAGCCAAAAAGGAACTTTGGGGAAGCATTCCAACCAGTCACGGAAAAAAGCTCTCGCGACTTCTCCAAGGCCTTTAGACCTACTGCTACAAACGCAGGAAGGTCAAAATTTGCAAGGGACATTGCAGAAGCAATCGCCCCGAGGAGTGCCAAACAAATGTCCAACGTTGGCACATACGATGGTCTATCCGACCCAGATGACCATCTGAACAGGTTCATTGCGGGGGCAACCGTCAGTAACTGGACGGAACCCACGTGGTGCTACATGTTCCAGATGACTCTGGTAGGAGCAGCCAGAGCATGGTTCGACCGTTTACCGGTCCACCACATTTATGACTGGGCAGACTTCCAGAACAAGTTCAGTCAACAGTTTAGTCAACAGAGGAAACACACTGAGGAGCAGTGGACGATCCTCAACTGTGTCAGAGAAGAGGATGAATCCTTACTAGACTTCATCACCCGCTTCAACTCCAAGAAGGTGAGTCTGGGCAACATCAGTGAAGACCTCGTTCGCGCCGCTTTCATTCAGGGCGCTGAATACCCAGAACTCATCCGCACTCTGACGGGTAAAGACGGTATGCCATCCACGTGGGATGCCATAATGACGGCAGCCAAGCGCTTTGCCGAAACAGAGAAACAGCTGGGAAGGGATCTCCCCCACAATACAAACCTCTACACGCAGAGGACAAGGGAGAATAATGTAAGAACCGCCCGGCTAAACAAAAAGAGGCGGCAAGGTATTTGGCAGTCAAGGATAAACTTTGACGCCCCCTCAAGCTCTCGCCCTCTGGTTGGCGGAAGGGACAAAACGCACCCTTTGAACCGGAAAAACCGCTGGACGCCACTCACCAAGAGCGTCACGGAGATATTTGCCACGGAAAAACTGCCATGGCCAAAAGCTCCAGTGATCCGACAGAAACCCAATGCGGATCAAAGCAAGTCTTGTGACTTCCATGGGACAAAGGGCCATAGCACTGAGGAGTGCACATCCTTGAGGGACATCGTCGAGACATTCGTCAAGGATGGGAGGCTCGCACACCTCGTGGCATCTATCAAGAAGGGAGGAAGGAACGACAACAGGTACAGGGGTAACGGACGGAAGCCCGTCGACATTAGCATCAACATGGTCCATGGTAAGGTCAGAGGAAGAAAGAGACCAATGACCGAACCATGCGCATGGAAGGAAGCAGAAGTGCGCTTCCCGCGAGTGCCGGGAGGCCCAAACAAAGAAGGCCCCATTGTCATTAAAAGCCAGCTGGGGCACTACATCACCTCCCGCACCCTCGTTGACAATGGCGCATCGTCGACAGTGATGTACAGGCAGTTCTTCGACAAGCTCGATGATGAAGACAAGGAACGCCTGGAGACGGTCTACGCTTCAATGGAAGGGTTTGACGGCAGCATGAACACTCCCTTGGGCATCCTATCTTTCCCCGTCACTCTCACTGATGGGAATTATTCACGCACGGAGGATGTGGATTTTGTTGTGATGAAAAAACCACATCATACGTATGACATCCTATTCGGGAGAGACGGGATGGCAAGATTCAACGCTGTGGTATCCTCAGTCCACGGCATGATGGGATGGCCAACAACTGAAGGCGTAGCGATGATCACGGGCATTCCCCAGGTATGCATCGCATCTGTCTCCTCTAAACCCAAACCGAAGATGGCCAAACAAACCATCACTGAGCCTGAACAGTGGGCATTCAATGGGAAATATCCCGATCAGGCCGTTACCATTGGCCCGACAATTGTTGATCCAACACGCACCTTACTCAAGCGCTTACTGCAGCGAAACGCAGACATCTTCGCGTGGACACCAGCCGACATGACTGGTGTACCCCGGGGAAAGGCAGAGCATAAGCTCAAATGCGATCCGGCCGTAACGCCGATCGTACAAAAGCGCAGAGTAATGGGGCCCGAGCAAACCAACGCGTGCAGAACCCAAGTCAAGGAACTCCTTGATGCGGGCATCGTGCGCGTTAGCAAATATCAAACATGGGTTGCAAATCCCGTAATGGTACCGAAGAATAACAAACAATGGCGCATGTGCATAGATTTCAAAGATTTGAATAAAGCATGCCCCAAAGATTGTTATCCGTTGCCAGAAATTGATCTCAAGGTGGATTCGGTGGCACCATTTCGCCTTAAATGCTTCTTGGATGCGTATAAGGGGTACCATCAAATCCACATGGCTGTGGATGACCAGGACAAAACCGCCTTTCGGACGCCCGATGGCACATTTTGTTATAAAATGATGCCGTTCGGACTTAAGAACGCGGGGTCCACGTACCAACGACTAATGGACAAAGAGTTTCACGCCCAAATTGGGAGAAACTTGGAAGTCTATATGGATGATTTGGTCATCAAAAGCCCCGAGCCAGAGACGATGTTGAAAGACATTGAGGAAACTTTCAACACGCTCAGAAAGATAAACATGAAGCTCAACCCGAGCAAGTGTTCATTTGGGGTGGAAGAAGGGAAGTTCTTAGGGGTCATTATTACTAAAGATGGCTTCAGAGCGAACCCTGAAAAGGTCGAAGCCATTGTCAAAATGGAATCACCTACCACCATAAAACAGGCTCAAACACTTAATGGACGACTAGTCGCGCTTAACCGCTTTTTGGCAAACCATGCGGATAGGTCGTTCCCTTTTGTGTCAACACTAAGAAATTGTTTAAAGAAAACGCACTTCCGCTGGACACCAGAAGCGGAAGCAGCTTTCCAGGAGATTCGATCACGCCTGATCGAACTCCCAACACTCACAGCACCACAAGCGGGAGAGGAGTTAATCCTATACCTCTCCGCAACAGATAGAGCAACCGGGGCAGTCCTGCTTGTAGAACGAAAAGGCATCCAGATGCCAATCTATTATGTTAGCCGCGTGCTGGCAGACGCGGAAACCCGGTACTCTACCCTGGAAAAACTGGTCTTGGCACTTATACACGCTTCACGCAGGTTGAGACGATATTTCCAGGGTCACCCAATCACTATTCTCACCAACTTCAAACTCTCAAATGTTCTAGGCAAACCCGAGTTATCGGGACGCCTAGCCAAATGGGCAATTGAATTGGGAGAATATGCGATTCAATACAAGCCGAGACCAGCCATTAAAGGCCAGGTCCTGGCTGATTTTATTGCCGAAGTCCCCGCTGCGCGGGAGAAAGAGTGCCAGGAGGAGGTTCAACCCTCCCCAGCACACGAAATCGATGAGGTCTGGCGACTCTATACTGATGGAGCAGCTAGTAACGAGGGTTCAGGCGCAGGGTTAAAATTAACAAACCCAGCAGGCCAGGAATATACTTATGCTATTCGGCTGGATTTCCCAAGTACGAATAACGAAGCTGAATATGAAGCATTCCTGGCCGGATTGAGGATTGCGCGAAAGATGGGTGTCAAAAATTTGGAAGCCCACGTTGATTCCATGCTAGTGGCAAACCAAATAAACGGGACGTACACGGCTGTGAACCACACAATGGCCCTGTACCTTGCCCAAGCCAAAGCCATCATGCGCGATTTTAATGATTGTAAAGTGATACACGTCAAGCGCAGCGAAAACAAATCTGCGGATGCGTTAAGCAAGCTTGCATCACTGGCCTTCACCCACTTGGGAAAGGACATCCGCGTGGAACTCCTCGAAACACCATCAGTCCCGCACAAGGAAATTTGTGTCATCCAAACCGGTACAGAAACATGGATGACCCCAATAATAAAATACCTTGAAGCAGGAACGTTACCAGAGTCGAAGTCACAGGCAAGAAAACTACGCTGTAAAGCACTAAATTATCAGCTGGTCAATGACACCCTTTACAGACGTAACTTTCTTGGCCCGTTGTTAAGATGCGTGGACAACCAAGATGCTGACTACCTCCTGAGGGAGGTTCACGAAGGCATCTGTGGAGTACACGCAGGCCCCCGCGCTGTGGTAGCCAAGCTAAACAACGCGGGATACTTCTGGCCGGGGATGCATATGGACGCGTTGGCATACATCAGAAAATGCAGATCTTGCCAGCTTTACGCACCCAACACGCATCGCCCGAAAAATGATCTTGTTCCTGTCACTTCCTCGTGGCCATTTCAGAAGTGGGCCATTGACGTGACAGGCCCATTTCCAACAGCAGCTGGGAATGTTCAGTTCCTAGTGGTGGCCATTGACTACTTCACCAAATGGATAGAAGCGAAACCTTTAGCCCAAACAACCGCAAAGCATATCAAAAAATTTATTTGGGAATTTATTATTTGTCGTTTTGGACTTCCACAGAATTTGGTAAGCGACAATGGCACCAACTTTGCTGACAAGAAGCTACAGCAGTGGCTGAAAGAATTTCAAATCACCCACACCTTTACCTCAGTGGCACACCCGCAAGGTAACGGTGAGGTGGAAAGAGCAAACAAGAGCATCGTCGAAGGCATCAAGAAAAGACTCTTGGAACACAGATCCGGCTGGGTGGACGAGCTTCCGCACGTCCTTTGGGCAAACAGAACGCTGAAGAAGACCAGTACGGGAGAAACCCCGTTCAGTCTCACTTATGGCACTGAAGCCATGATCCCAGTCGAAATCGGTTTACCCTCACCAAGGGTCTTAATCCAACCAGAAGACAACGATGCGGAAAGACGGTTAGACCTTATGCTAACCGAAGAGCGCAGAGACCTAGCCGCCGTGCGTGAAGAAAACTACAAACGACAAATGCAAAAATACTACAACACGCGGGTAAAACTCTGCAACTTCAACGAAGGAGACTACATACTGCGTAACAACGAGGCTTCGAACCAACAACGCCCAGGAAAGTTGGCCCCGATTTGGGAAGGGCCATACATTATCAAAGAAGTTCTGGGAAAGGGCGCGTACCGGCTCGAAAGGCTCGATGGCACTCCCATCCCTAGAACATGGAATGGAGCTCAATTACGCAAATGTTATATGTAGATCAATTCCAACTTGTAAAGAAAAGGCCTAGAGCCACTTCTAATGGAAATGATTCTCCTTTCATGATGTATTGATAGCTTGTAACCTATGAACTTCCCTTACGGGAAGAAGTAGTTGCGTGTGGAAGGCGGCAATACCCGCATAAACACAACGCCAAAATGTTAAAAAGTTCTAAGGAAAACCTACACGCAGGTCAGATGTAGGTAAAGTTTAGCCATCCTTGTAAGTGCAAGTGACGGTCTTACCCGCACAATCACATTCAAGGAAGCCAAACTTAACTTACCATCTACCACGTTAAAAGGTTAACTTATGAACACTTAAAAAAGGATAAGAAAAACCTACACGCAGGTCAGATATAGGTCTAAAGTTAAAGCCATCCTTCTAAGTGCAAGTGACGGTTACACCCGCACAATCACGAAAGAGGGAGCAAAAACTTTAGTCCATTATCAACCACGTTCAAAGGTTTAACTTAATGCCTTAGAAATTTTGAAAAACCTACACGCAGGTCAGATAGAGGGTAAAGGTTAGCCATCCTACCAAGTGCAAGTGACGGTTTTACCCGCACAATCACGAAGGAGGAGGCGAAACTTTAGCCCATCATCAACCACGTTCAAAGGTTCTTATTCTAAACACTTGGGAAATTGCTAATTTAAACTAAGTATGCAAGTCATAAGTTTATAAAGCAAAGAACCCAAGGAAGGAAATAACAATCTTATACGCAAAGAGATTAATATTTCACAATCATTTACAAGAATGGCTGGGTAACTACCCGCCTAAAAGAAATCTATACAAAGCTAAGTCTATCCTACCAGCGGGAAGGGATCTTCAGGATCAGGCTTCAGGGCCACCTCCGCTTGGGCCAGCACCATCAGAGCGCGGCTGCCCAAGGAAAGCCTTAAGGATGTTTAGCCCATCATCAGCAGCAGCAGCTTCATTCACCTTCTCCACCACTGGATGCGGGAAGGCAGCGTACTGGTTCACAGCTTGGTCATAAGCAGCTTCAGTGTTAACATTGAATAAAGGGAAGTTGGAGGGCGGAAAGCCTCTCTCAGCAAACCCTAGACCAAGCAGGAAGCCAGTCTTCTGCCCATCCTCATGAGAAGCGTTGAGGGCTGCGCTCATCGCATCGTCATAAGAGGTCTCTGAAAGGACCTGACGCACAACCTACAAAAGAATAAAGTTAGAACATTTTCTAATTACGAGCAGAAAGCGTAAAGAAAAAGAGGATACCTGAGGCAACGCTTCTCGAAGCAACCATTGGAGGGTAGCTTGACTTTCTTTACAAGCACGTTCGGCTCCGCTTTTATCAAGGTTGGCAAGTTGAACTTCCTTGGCGGCAGCTTCTTCGACGCTTTTGAGTTTCCTTTCAGTACGGTCAAGCACCCCCCTCTGGTCAAGGATTTCCTGCAGCTTCTTGGCATCTTCCATTGCCAAGGCGTCATGAGCATGCTGAAGAGCCTTTAATTTGCATTTAAGCTGCTCATTCTCTTCGCGAAGTGGCTCAGCAACAGCTTCAGCCTTGGCAGCCCTCTCAGTTGAGTTTCGCGCAGTCTCCTTGGCCAGCCGAAGCTGTTCATTCACAGCTTGGGCAGCCTTGGAGCGGGCCTCGAGTCGCGCCTGGACTTCAACCTCAAGGGCCTTGAATGCCTTCTCCTTCTCGGCTGCGGCAGCGGCCAACTGCCGGTTCTCCTCCCGAAGAGCCCGCGCTTCAGATATATCTTTGGCGCGAGCTGCTTTTAACTTGTCGTTTTCACGACAAAGCAGCTCGACGCGGGGCTGCGTTCGGGCCTGGAGAACCCGAAGCTCATTGGTTAGCCTACCCTCTTGGTAGCTAGCCATGGCTTCCCCCAACGCACCATGAGGAGCGGCGTGGCGAGCCCAGTCCACGCACTCCACAGGGGTGCGAAGGGTTGTTCCTCGGCGTATGTTCCATCCTGGAACATACACTTCATTGGAATCCGACACTGCAAAAGAAACAAAGGCAGTTAGGAAAAGATGATAAAAATATGTAAAGGAAAAAGAACCCTACGTACCTGTAGGGTCAATAACAGGCCGATAGCCGCCAAACCCATCACCTGAACCTAAAGGAAATCCATCCAACAGGTCAGGCAGACGGGAAGGTGGCATAGATCGGCGGGAAGCCTGGCGCATACCTGAAGGTCCGGCCGTCGGTGCCGGTGGCGCAGGTATAGTGGCAGCCGCTGTGGTAGCCATGGTTGGCGCCACCTCCTCAGCAACAGTAACCGCCGGCTCCGTGAAAGATACTGTAAAAATTGCACTCACGGCCGGCGGAGACACCTTCTCAGCTGGAACAGCCTCAGGAAGGCTGGAACCAGCGGAAGCAGGCGTAGACGCCTGGGTCGATGCCTCGGGAAGGCTGACCGAGCCTACCGTCATTGGCGGGGGAATACTTGCTCCAACTCCACCCTGGAATGCGTCAACATCCACACCTACATAAGCAAAAGTGTTAGAAAAATTTACTTTAAACAACAAATCTAGACAAGAATTATGGGGGCACTTACGGGGTTTCTTGAGCTTGAACGCACGGACGAGCGGGGGCGAACCCGATGGAGCCGGCCTCTTGACACCGGTAACCGTCGTTGCCGCTGCCTCCTCGGAGGTGACACCTGCAGCCTCCGGAGCGGTGGTCTCTTCACCACCGGGCTTCCCCGCCACCTCTGCATTATCTGACTCCGAGTCAGATAGGACTACCGGGTCGGCCGTAGAGGCCACCTTCTCCTTGCCCTTCGCGACGGCAGCCTTTCTCTTCCGCACCAGTGGAGGACCTTCTGCGGATTCCTCAGAAGAAGAAATGTCATGAACTCCAGCAGCAGGCACAGCTTTGAGAGGTTCAGGGTAGAAGATAGGCTTACCTGGCCGTCGGTGGCTCAGGATCTCTTGGCCTGGCGGGTAAACCTCCACGAACCGACCCGCAGTCTGCTCGAGGATGGGCAACTCGTTCTCGTCCAGAGCACGAGTACCCATCCGCGCAGGACCATCTTCCTCCCGCGGATTCAGGAGCGACTGAAGATCGTTACCCTCTGAAATCAACAAGAAAGTTAGAAAAAATCGTAGTCAGCAAAAAAGAAACAAGACATACCATAAGGGGTAGAGTTCGAACCATATTCAAGGACGATCGGAACCTTATCCGCATTCGCCGCCTTCCACACCCGGCTCATCCCCAGCATCACCATCGCCGACTCCGGAAAACGGAAAACCGGGGACTGGACCCGGGATATCTTCGAAAACCATTCCGCCTCCTCGTAGTTAAGGGCGGGAAGGTTCGGAAGCGCCTGGCCATTCTTAAACTTCATGGCGATGGGGACGGCGCGAGCGGATATGAAGAAGAACTCTCTTCTCCATGAGCGAAGACTCCGCTCGGTGGTACAAATCTTTAAACCCTTTATACGGGTTGTAAGAGTGTACCACCCCTGGATGCACCTCCAAGTGTAGAAGGTCATCAGACGGTCAACAAAGGGCTCAAGGCCCAGTATCCGGCACACCCACTCAAAGTGCCGGACCTTGGCAATGGCCATGGGGTGCACCTCTGTCAGGTGCACACCGTGCCTCTCCAGGACACGGTACACAAACTTTGTCAACGGAAACCTAAGGTTTCCGTAGACAAAGAATGCAGCATAAACCCCGATCTTGCCACTAGGGGCATCGTACACAGTATGGTGGGGTTCAGGAAACTCAGGCTCGAGAGACTCGAGCATGAACTTCCTGACGATATACTGGTACAGATCGACAGGAAGAGAACACTGGCACTCGCCAGCAGTCTTCTGATCATCAGTATCATGAGAAGACATGGTGGAAAGAAGAAAGTGATTTCGGGAAAATGCTTGCCTGAAAAGGGGAGTATTTGCCGGAAATCACTAAGAAGAAGAAGAAAGGTGAAAGTGTGAATTACAGATAACTCTCTCCCCCTTTATATAGTAATCGCAATTAATGCGGTGAATTTAATGCGGAGGAGAGAGAAATCAAAGGTGCAATGAAACTATGACACGTGGCAAAAAGCAGGCTGGCAACAGCTGTTGAAAGGACGTGTGCCAGTAATTTCGCGGCCACGCGCCTGAAAAATCACGCCCACGCGCCTGAAAAAACGACTGGAATGACCATGTTCTGTCACGTCACCATAACTTCCTGCACGTCCTGACACAGTCAGAAGAAACTGTCGCACGACGTTTCAGAGGTTTGGACTGTTCTTATCTTTTCACCAACTCTTCGAATTTCAAAATTCAAAATTCGAAAATATTAAAAAGTAAGCGGGAAAATATCCCTTACCCCTTGGCAAACAAGTAACCGTAAGACGGCTGCGGGTACAGTGTTAAGGCAAAACCCTTCACATACCTAGCACCCGCAGGGAATTGAAGCCAAGAAAACCTTGGTAAACAAGTAACCGTAAGACGGCTGCGGGTACAGTGTTAAGGCAGAACCCTTCACATACTTAGCACCCGCAGGGAATTGAAGCCAAGTACCCCGGCAACCAAGTAACTATAAGACGGGTGCGGGTACAGTGTAAAGGCAAAACCCTTCACATACCTAGCACCCGCAGGGAATTGACGCCAGGAATACCTTGGAAGTAAAGTAACCGTAAGACGAGCGCAGGTACAGTGTTAAGGCAAAACCCTTCACATACCTAGCGCTCCGCTGGGAATTGAAACCAAGAAGGATCTTCTGGGCAATGCTTGCGGAAACGGAAGTAACATCCCCGCATAGCGGGAACGTCGAGAACTACGTTGTTTGAAGCTCCAAGATGGAATTGGTGGTCTTAACATAATTGATCACTATGTTCAAAACTACCAAAACCTCATGGAAAATACATACAACTGGGACTCAACGCTCCTGACTTGCGAGGAGGTTACAGACCTACCCGCATCATACCCAGAGACCAAGCAGGAAACTCGGGCATTTCTGCAAGTGACAAGGACTTCCCATGGAAAACCTTACAAAACCCTTTTCAAAACCCTTTGCTTAAGTCCAAAAGTTCACCTCACTTTATTAAACACGCATGAGAAGAACATTGGACTGGGGGGACTTGAAGAGGTAGGTCCCAGCAGAGACCAGTTGGTCCCGCAAGACTCACCTTGAACAGGGTTGTCTGCGCAAAGGCCATCTGCTCCCGCAGGACCCACCATGCTCATAGAATCTTACGCGCAGTACGCAAGCTGTACACGCAGGGAAAGCCTCCCAATGGTGAAGTACCCCGCCTGTTCCCGCAGTTGCGGATACAAGCCATCAGGGAAGGCTACCCGCAGACAGCAAGGCTACACGTACAAGATTAGCTACTTCAGCAGTCACGTGAAGGCATGAGCAAGGCGGGAACAATCCCGCCCAAATGAGCCAGTCTGATTCTGAAAGATCTTTTGTACCATACCTACCAAGGTATGGATAGGACAGACGATCTGACCAGAACAGCCCATGAGCCAATCACAGGGTGACAGCTCACCGACAACAGTGCGAGGAGGAGCACCCTCTAGTACTGTTTGTCACTATTAGCCGCTGCCTACTCACCAACTCTCACTGTGGAGCAGGCGCAGCCTACAGTTGGTGGAATAGTATTACTGTTGGCCGTAACCTATTCACCAACCAGCATGGCCTGCGTACAATCCACAGTCAGTAGGACGTGCATGGTCTACAGTTGGTGGAATAGTGCAGCCGACTTTATTACTGTTGGCTGTAACCTACCCACCAACCAGTATGGCCTGTGCGTAATCCACTGTTGGTTGAACAGGAATACTATTCAGCCGGCTGTACCTTCTAGAAAACCTACCTTCGGCTATAAATACTCCAATATCTTGGAATGGTAAGATCATCTACTATCTCGTATAACTTACTTGATAACTGCTCTAATAGTATTCACATACTTTTATATTCAAAGAGCAATATAGACTGATTCTCACGCCGGAGGGTGGTCACAAGGAGGAACCCCCCCTTCTCAGTGACGAGCTTACGGTGTCTGTTTTGCAGGTTCCCGGAAGTACAACCTACTCTGCTGGACCTAACCTTCGTGGGAAACATTACCTGGCCCCCAGATTACCTGTAATCTGCCCGGGGTTGATTAGTGTTTCTTCACATCCCCTGACCTATTATTATTATTATTATTATTATTATTATTATACATACCATTTAATTAGCAACTTAAAAAAATTAATCCCGGATCCCAATGTTTTTTACAAGCATTTGGAACAATCCCAATACCCCTTGTAACTCGTGAGTCATTATGAGACGGCATATCAACCGTCTGTATTGATTTTGACGATCCATGTAACACCCCGACCGAAGGCGGATTATACATCGGGGCGCCACGTATTGTTTCATTACTCGCGACACTATTGAGTGTCAATATTTAATAAATACATTTTCATTGCGCGAGCGCAGAACATGAATCATAAATTAACATAAATCATATCATAACTTAAAATATTCAAATAACATAATATGTCTTGTTACATTTTAATCTAGGTCCAAACAAAAAGAAAACATCCTACGCGTCCAAGAGATTCCCAAAAGCTGCTACAGCAAACCTGAACATGCGTTAAAATAAAACGTCAACACTTGCGTGTCGGTGAGAAATCAAGTTTAATAGATATAAATAGATAACAATATCTGCGCGCATCATGTGTATAACTGGTGTTCAACAAGGGTGTAATCAGATTGTGATCAAGCCTTAGATCATAGCTCATAGTTCAATCCGTGCTCCCAATTGAGCACAAAAACAAGAAAACTGTGCAAGTGTAAACAAAAGAGAAATCATAAACGATAGTTCTCCCGTGTTCATCTAATGGATCCATGAAAACTGCGGAATAGGCCGACAAGACGGTTAATGATCCACACATACAAATAAACAGCCAAGTCTACGTCCATAACACATGGGGTTTTGCGCGACAAAAGTTTATAAACAAGTTTAAGACTCAAGTTTGTACGAACACATGAACATCCCAAAACATAAAAATAAAAAGGGATTAGGTACGAGATTACTCACCTGAAAAAGGTATGTTGAAAGATAAAGCAAGAACCAACTTTCAACAAGCGAAGTTAACCTATAAATAGAGATTCTTGGTTTAACGATTGGTTTTATGTCTTGAATATATGTTAGCATAGTAATATGTATCTTTAACAAATTATTATATATTATATATTACCGGAAATCTGGGCAGGACAAGGGAAAAGACGAAGGCAGAGAGAGGAGGCGGCTGAGGAACAACGGCAGAGGGCAAGGAGAAGAGAGCAGAGGAGAGTTTAAGTGTTTGTGTGTGTAGTGTTAAATATCAAGAAAATAGTATTATATATAGGGAAACCCTAGGGAACACAATCCCTTAAAAAGAGGAAAAGATCTTATCAAATCAAGCAAAAGATATCAAATGGCAAAAGATTCCAAAAGCAAAAGATACCAAAAGATATGGCAGCCGGGGGGAACAGGAAAAAGGGCTGACAGGTTACAGAATAAAGCATGGGAGGAGTCAGATAAACACTGTTCAAGGCATGCAAAAGAAGATTTCAAAAGATTATGTCAGTCACTTTTTCTGTCAACCAATAGGATTGGTGCGCATGCTGCGCCGAAGGTGGCTTTTCGGACAGATGTTGGAACTGACCTAAAGAGCTCAAAAGATAAGATATCCCAAAAGAATACAGGCTGACCAAAACAGAAGAAAAGACTTAAGGTCTAGCGCGAGAAGATACGAGCGCACGCGCGAGGGCGAAGGCAGACAGAGAACAATTTTTAGCGCGTCGCGGGAAGAACTACCGTTCTTAGCGCGCTGCGAGAAGAACTACAATTCCTAGCGCGTCGCGGGAAGAACTAAAATCCTTAGCGCGCCGCGGGAAGAACTACCATTCTTAGCGCGCTGCGAGAAGAACTACAATTCTTAGCGCGTCGCGGGAAGAACTACCGTTCTTAGCGCGTTGCGAGAAGAACTACAATTCTTAGCGCGTCGCGGGAAGAACTACCGTTCTTAGCGCGCTGCGAGAAGAGCTACAATTCTTAGCGCGCTGCGAGAACAGTTCACCTCGCGTATCGCAGGAACAACTGATCTTCACGCAGGCTTCCTTGTAAGGAGTCTGGCGCGTGGAGCTGCGCAGACAACCTTAGGCGGGAAGAACCAAAGGACAAGCAAAGAGTTAAGAGAAAAAGGGAGTTCAAGGCGTAAGGGTTAAGCAGAGGGGCGGGACGGCGACAAGAGAGAAAAAGAGGCGGGACGGCGACAAGAGAGAAAAGAGGCGGGACGGCGGAGAGAAGGAAGAAAGGGACGGGTCGGCGGAAAAGAAATTATTATTATTAGTAAGTAATATAAAAATATATATATATATATATATATAAAATTTACAAAGATTAATAAACAAATTTAAAATCATAAAAAGAATCGGATTCGAAAACGGGTACCTGGGTCGGGTCGGATTGGGCAGTTGTCACAGTCTCCCCTACTTTAAGAAATTTCGTCCCGAAATTTACCTTGAAGTAGGTAGCGCAGAGAAAAGGTGCGGGTACTTGATCTTCATCTGATCTTCCCTTTCCCAAGTGAACTCGGCTCCGCGCTTGGACTGCCAACGAACTTTAACAATAGGGATGCGAATGCGCTTGGTTTGCTTTACCTCGAGATCCATAATCTCAACAGGCTTCTCAACGAAATGCATAGACTCATCAACTTGAACTTCATCAAGTGGTATGTGGAGGTTCTCGTCAGCTAAACATTTCTTGAGATTGGATACATGGAAAGTTGGATGCACATTGCTGAGCGCGGGCGGCAGGTCTAGCTTGTAGGCAACTTTTCCCACCCTCGCAAGAATCTTGAATGGTCCAACATAACGAGGTGCAAGCTTACCTTTCTTCCCAAAGCGGACAACACCCTTCCAGGGCGACACTTTGAGGAGAACAAGATCGCCAACTAGAAATTCTAGAGGCTTCCGCCTGCGATCTGCGTAACTCTTCTGTCGGCTTCTGGCAGTCAGCAGATGATCACGGATCTTGGCGATTTTATCGGTTGTCTCTTGAACTAGTTCGGGTCCTGTGATTTGAACTTCACCCACTTCGTTCCAACAAATCGGTGAACGGCACTTTCGACCGTAAAGTGCTTCAAATGGGGCCATACCGATGCTGGAATGATAGCTGTTATTATAAGAGAACTCGATCAGAGGTAGGTGTGAATCCCAATTACCTCCAAAATCAAGAACACAAGATCGAAGCATATCCTCAAGGGTTTGGATGGTTCGCTCAGACTGTCCGTCAGTCTGAGGATGATATGCAGTACTCATGTCCAAACGAGTTCCTAACGCAGATTGGAGAGATTTCCAAAAGCGAGATATAAAACGGCCATCGCGATCGGATATGATGCTCAAAGGAGTACCATGACGGCAAACAATTTCCTTGACATACAGATGCGCAAGTTGTTCAACACGGTAGGTTTCACGAATGGGCAGAAAGTGAGCAGACTTGGTCAATCGATCCACTATTACCCAAATGCTATCATGTTTGCTTGCGGTCAAGGGTAACTTGGTGATAAAGTCCATTGCTATACTTTCCCATTTCCACGTAGGAATTTCAGGTTGTTCGAGCAAACCAGATGGGCGTTGATGTTCAGCTTTTACCTTAGAACAAGTTAGGCATTTAGCTACGAACACAGCAATATCCTTTTTCATACCAGGCCACCAAAAAGAAAGGCGCAAATCCTTGTACATTTTGTCAGCACCAGGATGAACGGAATACCGAGATTTGTGCGCTTCACTCAGTATGACAGAGCGAAGATTCTCATCATTGGGGATCCAGATGCGATTGAGATAACAAAGAATTCCACTCAGATTAGGGACAAAATGCGCTTCCGCGCCACACGCTAACTCGGCGCGAAGGTTGCCTTTGCTGATCGATGCGCGCTGCGCGTCGCGAATGCGCGATTCAAGATCGTTTTGGATCGGCGCGAAGCGAAGCTGCGTGCGCGGCAAGATACAGTTAAGCTGGCTAGGTTTTCGGCTGAGCGCATCGGCTACCACATTAGCCTTTCCAGGGTGATACCGGATCTCACAATCGTAATCGCTGATGAGTTCGTTCCATCGGCGTTGTCTCATGTTAAGTTCCTTTTGATCAAAAATGTGCTGAAGGCTTTTATGGTCTGTGTAGATGATGCACTTAGTCCCATAGAGGTAGTGTCTCCAGATTTTCAAGGCAAATACAACTGCACCAAGTTCGAGGTCGTGAGTCGTATAATTCTTTTCATGAATTTTAAGTTGCCTTGACGCGTAAGCGATAACCTTGCCTCGTTGCATAAGTACACAACCGAGACCTTGGTTGGAGGCATCACAATAAACGACAAAGTCGTCAGTACCCTCAGGTAAAGTTAGAACAGGAGCTTCGCACAACAATCGCTTGAGCGTTTGAAAAGCTTCTTCTTGCTTAGAGCCCCAAATATACGGTTTGCCTTTGTGCGTTAAAGCTGTTAAAGGCAAAGCGATCTTTGAGAAGTTCGAAATAAATCGCCGGTAGTAACCAGCTAAGCCCAAAAAGGAACGGATTTCGGTAGGAGTGGATGGCGTAATCCAGTTCTTGATTGCTTCAATCTTGGATGGGTCGACATGAATACCCATCTTGTTTACAACATGACCAAGAAACTGTACTTCATCCGACCAGAATTCACACTTGGAGAGTTTGGCAAAGAGTTGCTCGGTTCGAAGCTTTTGCAACACCAACCGAAGATGTTGCTCATGCTCGGCCTTGGTTTTAGAATACACCAGAACGTCATCGATAAACACGATCACGAATCGGTCCAAGAAAGGCCTACACACCCGGTTCATTAGATCCATGAAAACAGCGGGTGCGTTGGTTAAACCGAAGGGCATGACCAAGAATTCAAAATGACCGTAACGGGTTCGAAAAGCAGTCTTGGGAATATCCTCTTCGCGGATACGCAACTGGTGATAGCCAGAACGGAGATCGATCTTGGAGAAACAAGAGGCACCTTGGAGTTGGTCAAAGAGGTCGTCAATACGCGGTAAGGGATACCGGTTCTTAATGGTGAGCTTGTTCAGCTCGCGGTAATCGATACACATGCGAAACGAACCGTCTTTCTTTTTAACGAACAACACCGGAGCACCCCAGGGCGAAGAGCTAGGGCGAATGAATCTTTTATCGGTCAACTCTTGAAGTTGACTTGCTAATTCTTGCATTTCAGCGGGTGCAAGTCGATAAGGAGATTTGGCTACCGGGGAAGCACCAGGGACAAGATCAACACGAAACTCGACTTCCCGAGCGGGAGGTAAACCAGAAAGATCATCGGGAAAGACATCAGGAAAGTCACGCACGATGGGGATTTCGCGAAGTTTCTTCTTTCCTTCATCGGGTTTGACCACATGGGCTAAGAATGCAACACATTTCTTCCGCAAAGTCTTCGGGCTTCAGTGCATGACATTAGTTTAAGACCGTTAGATGGTTTCTCGCCGTAGATATGCAGATCACCATTTTCTCGAGGAATGCGAATCATCTTTTTGGCGCAAATAACTTCGGCGCGATTTTGCGAGAGCCAGTCCATACCGATAATAACATCAAAGCTTCCAAGCGGCATAGGAATGAGGTCGATTAGAAAATCATGTTCATTAAGGTTAAGCGTGCAATCTTTGATCACGGAGTTTATTAAAATAGTTTCACCATTAGCCAATTCAACTGAAAAGTTTTCGCTTAAGTTTACTCGTGGTCGCGCGAGTTTTTGCTCAAATGCGCGAGAAATAAAACTTCTATCGGCGCCAGTATCAAAAAGTATAGATGCATATTGTCCGTTAAGTAAAAATGTACCATTAACCACGTCATTATTCACTTGCGCTTGGTGCGCGGTTATATTAAAAGCTCGGCCGCGCGCCACTTGGTTCGAAATTTGGTTAACTGGGTTCGCTTGCGTAATCTGAACTTGTAGTCTCGGGCACGCGTTCCGGAAATGACTGGGATCACCGCAGTTATAGCACGACCTGGGTCGTGGATTAGGGTATGTTGGTTGTGGGTTCTGTAGGTAGGTTGGTGGTGTTTGCGCAATTGGGTTGGAGGGAAGGACTCTACAGTTTTCCGCATTGTGACCAGCGCGGCCACATCGGTGACAAAGTCGACACGGGACTTGAGGTGGGTGGTGAAGTCTACAGGTTGGGCAAAAAGGCTGGTTTCCTGTGTAAGGTTTCTTAGTTGACGGGGCAGGGAGTGCGGGATTGGTTAAGGCATAGTTATGGACTACAGGGGGTGTTGGGTAAGTTGACAGTGGGTTAGGAGCGTGTACTAGGGGTTGGTAGGCGGGTTGCTGGACAATGGGCGGGTTGGTAAGCGCATAGGCTTTGCGCCTGCGCTTGAGGTTGTTACGGTTTGAGGATTCTGGCTTGGTTTCTATTGGTTCTGGGACAGTCTTGGTGGGTTTGGTCTTCTCTGCTCCCCGCAGGAACAGGGTTCCTGCCCTGACATGGTTGTCGCTGAGCACAGCGGCCAACTCGATGGCGTCAGAGAGGGTTGCTGGGTTCCTGGCCCATACAGAATCTTGAATTTCCATGGGGAGACCCCCAAGGAACTTCTCGATGGCTCGGCGGGAAGGGGTAACTAGGTGTGGGACAAGCAAACTTAATTCATGGAAGCGCGTCGCGTACTCGCGCGCTTCGCCACTGTACTGTTTCAGGTTCCAAAATTCCTCCTTAAGGCGCTTTATTTTGTTGGGAGGGCAGAACTCTCTAGTCAGAAGTTCCTTGAATTCCTCCCAGAGCATGCTAGAAGCAGCCTCTGCGCCACGCGCATGAGCTACTCCGTTCCACCAAGTAAGCGCCCTTGATTCTAGGACACTTGAGGCGTATAAGGTTCGTCGGTCTGGAGGGCATTGGGTATGGAGGAAAGTGTTCTCAATTTTCTCGAGCCATTGGAGCATTACGGTGGCTCCTTCAAGTCCTGTGAATTTCGGAGGGTTACCCGCATTAAAGGATTTAATATTGTATCCGGAGGGGTTGGGATTATTTTGGTTTAAGGCTTGGGCTATCGCGGCGGCCATTTCCTGGGAACGTTGCTGCCTACGTCTGCGCGCTGCTTCTCTCCTCTGATAACGGCGAGATAGCGGAGGCATTCTATAAAAGTTTTAATTTTTGTTAATATCTTGGTATGGGAAATCGTTTTAGCGCAAGTTATATCGTCGTACAGCTTGTTTCGCGAAGTTAAATGCTATCAAATTTTGAAGTAAAAGATGAATTTAAATGCAAACTTAATACAGGTAATAAATTCGAATTGAAAATCGACAATTCATGCATCACCATGACTTTCCGAATTCTCAATTTAAAATATCGAGTAAACGAGCATTGAAGGTTGACAATTCATGTATCACCATGACTTTTCAAATCTTCAATCTAAAATATCGAGCAAATGAATTTTGGAGATTGACAATTCATGTATCACCATGACTTTTCAAATCTTCAATTTAAAATATCGAGTAAATGAATATTGGAGATTGACAATTCATGTATCAACATGACTTTTCAAATCTTCAATTTAAAACATAAAGTTAATGGTAATTGAAAATCAACTATTCATGTACCACCATGACTTCTCGGATTCTCAATCCCCACAACAAACGAATATGTAAGTAAAGAAATAAATTGAAATTTAACAATAAAAATCGAAAGATCGCGAAATAAACATGAAATCATGCGCTGCGTAAGCGCAAGCATATTTTATAAATATCGAGTAATTAACAATTAGCGCGCAAACATGAGATATTTCTCATGCGCGAGAAGGGACTCTTAGGTATTCTAGGTCGTTACGTCTAACCACCTATCCTAAAGTCACAGAGCTCTGATACCAATCTGTAACACCCCGACCGAAGGCGGATTATACATCGGGGCGCCACGTATTGTTTCATTACTCGCGACACTATTGAGTGTCAATATTTAATAAATACATTTTCATTGCGCGAGCGCAGAACATGAATCATAAATTAACATAAATTATATCATAACTTAAAATATTCAAATAACATAATATGTCTTGTTACATTTTAATCTAGGTCCAAACAAAAAGAAAACATCCTACGCGTCCAAGAGATTCCCAAAAGCTGCTACAGCAAACCTGAACATGCGTTAAAATAAAACGTCAACACTTGCGTGTCGGTGAGAAATCAAGTTTAATAGATATAAATAGATAACAATATCTGCGCGCATCATGTGTATAACTGGTGTTCAACAAGGGTGTAATCAGATTGTGATCAAGCCTTAGATCATAGCTCATAGTTCAATCCGTGCTCCCAATTGAGCACAAAAACAAGAAAACTGTGCAAGTGTAAACAAAAGAGAAATCATAAACGATAGTTCTCCCGTGTTAATCTAATGGATCCATGAAAACTGCGGAATAGGCCGACAAGACGGTTAATGATCCACACATACAAATAAACAGCCAAGTCTACGTCCATAACACATGGGGTTTTGGGCGACAAAAGTTTATAAACAAGTTTAAGACTCAAGTTTGTACGAACACATGAACATCCCAAAACATTAAAAATAAAAAGGGATTAGGTACGAGATTACTCACCTGAAAAAGGTATGTTGAAAGATAAAGCAAGAACCAACTTTCAACAAGCGAAGTTAACCTATAAATAGAGATTCTTGGTTTAACGATTGGTTTTATGTCTTGAATATATGTTAGCATAGTAATATGTATCTTTAACAAATTATTATATATTATATATTACCGGAAATCTGGGCAGGACAAGGGAAAAGACGAAGGCAGAGAGAGGAGGCGGCTGAGGAACAACGGCAGAGGGCAAGGAGAAGAGAGCAGAGGAGAGTTTAAGTGTTTGTGTGTGTAGTGTTAAATATCAAGAAAATAGTATTATATATAGGGAAACCCTAGGGAACACAATCCCTTAAAAAGAGGAAAAGATCTTATCAAATTAAGCAAAAGATATCAAAAGGCAAAAGATTCCAAAAGCAAAAGATACCAAAAGATATGGCAGCCGGGGAACAGGAAAAAGGGCTGACAGGTTACAGAATAAAGCATGGGAGGAGTCAGATAAACACTGTTCAAGGCATGCAAAAGAAGATTTCAAAAGATTATGTCAGTCACTTTTTCTGTCAACCAATAGGATTGGTGCGCATGCTGCGCCGAAGGTGGCTTTTCGGACAGATGTTGGAACTGACCTAAAGAGCTCAAAAGATAAGATATCCCAAAAGAATACAGGCTGACCAAAACAGAAGAAAAGACTTAAGGTCTAGCGCGAGAAGATACGAGCGCACGCGCGAGGGCGAAGGCAGACAGAGAACAATTCTTAGCGCGTCGCGGGAAGAACTACCGTTCTTAGCGCGCTGCGAGAAGAACTACAATTCCTAGCGCGCCGCGGGAAGAACTAAAATCCTTAGCGCGCCGCGGGAAGAACTACCATTCTTAGCGCGCTGCGAGAAGAACTACAATTCTTAGCGCGTCGCGGGAAGAACTACCGTTCTTAGCGCGCTGCGAGAAGAACTACAATTCTTAGCGCGTCGCGGGAAGAACTACCGTTCTTAGCGCGCTGCGAGAAGAGCTACAATTCTTAGCGCGCTGCGAGAACAGTTCACCTCGCGTATCGCAGGAACAACTGATCTTCACGCAGGCTTCCTTGTAAGGAGTCTGGCGCGTGGAGCTGCGCAGACAACCTTAGGCGGGAAGAACCAAAGGACAAGCAAAGAGTTAAGAGAAAAAGGGAGTTCAAGGCGTAAGGGTTAAGCAGAGGGGCGGGACGGCGACAAGAGAGAAAAAGAGGCGGGACGGCGACAAGAGAGAAAAGAGGCGGGACGGCGGAGAGAAGGAAGAAAGGGACGGGTCGGCGGAAAAGAAATTATTATTATTAGTAAGTAATATAAATATATATATATATATAAAATTTACAAAGATTAATAAACAAATTTAAAATCATAAAAAGAATCGGATTCGAAAACGGGTACCTGGGTCGGGTCGGATTGGGCAGTTGTCACAATCCAAGTCTGACTCATCTAAGAACACCATTAAGGAGAAAACCCATCATCGTGGGGGGAAAACCACCTTGAGTCAAGATTCAAATTTGAGACCTTAAGATCCCAAGCCTTAACCGCACTCCGATACCACTGGACCAGAAGACCAACTGTCTTGGGTCCGAGTGTTAATTTTGAGGAATGATAGACCAAACTCGTTAGGTTCGATGGATCAACCGGACTTGACACTTTTACTTGTTTGTTGGTTTGGTTTTGATAGTTTGACGGTTTGATTCAATTCTTTATAAGAGTATCTTGAATGCTTTTGTCGTTTAAAGTGTTTGAGACTCATGTGAAAAAGAGAGATAGAGGGAGGGGAGAGAAGTTTGTAAACACAGACGGTTTTTGTGAAATAAAAGTAAGACCAAACGTAGTGGCCGATATAAGCCCCCCCCCCCCAAAAAAAACCCATAGCGTCCAGGCACACTGCCCATGGGTGCTTTGGGGTAAATGTTGGTGGTGGGTGTTTTCTACAAAGCCCCCCCCCCCCCCCCCCCCCCACATTATTCATCCAACTGATCGAGTTTGTTTCCACAAACTCCAACCAATCAACTCTTTAATTTTTATCAAATATAGAAAAAAATATACAAAATACATTTATTATGTAATGATTGAAGGGGCTTCATCCACTACACCCTTTTGTTGTAAAACTCCCATATGATGACGTGACGCCACATGACACAAAACACCTCTAAAAGGGCTTCATCACGTACACATGATTTAAGAGATATGAGAAAAAAAGGAGAGAAGGTGGTGACACAGACCCTGTTTGTTACCACCACCATTGTAGATGCTCAAAGTTAGTTTGTATACTATATGTAAACTAGACGGCTACTCACGTGATCCAGCGGGAAACACAACCCATGATAATCATGAAACAAAATTTTAGTGTTCATTGTTCGGCTTGGAACTGTAAACCGTTTAACCCGGTCATTGATTTGATTTCATGATTGATTTTTTCATTAACTTTTGACCGATCGTTTTCAATTTTCAAGGGTTCAGTTTCAGTTTTTGACAACAACACACCGTTACTAATGGCACGGCTCATGGTTTAATTTAAACCATTAAAATCAGACCGCAAAGACCCCTACGTAAAATGCTATTTTTTTAAAATGAAACAACTATAACAATATGATATTCAAATTAAAAAAAAAAACTATACTTGTTTTTATGGTGCATTTTTTAAATAAATATTAACGTATGAAAAAATTATTAACGTTTAAAAATAATGAGGGAAGTTGGGTTAAAAGTGAAAATAAATCACATATTAGTAAAAGATTAAAGATTATAGTTCTAACTATTCTTTAATTTTACAGAAGTTAATATTATAGTTGAGGGCGGAAAATTGTAACTATTTTAAATGAAATTGAATAACATGTGAATTTTAGTTTTACAATGACTCTTTTATTCCTATTCAAAGTAATACCATGTACTTTTGTAAAACTCTTAAATTAAAGAATCTTAATTGGCTCTTATTTTATGTATTATATATAATATAAATATAGATATAAATAATTATATAAGATTAATATTGTAACATAAATAAATAAAAAGCTAAATAGGTGGTTTCGTATACATGGTCTAAGTCAAGTTCTAAAATGTAAACCAAATTGTATTAATCTAAAACCGGCTAAGCAACTTGTTTGAGTTAAAGCTTATTCACATTAATAGCACTATACATGTAACGTGTATTCACCACTTGTGGTCTACTGATAGAAAAGTTTGGGTTCTCCAATGAAAATCTAAGTTTGATCCCCATTTGTATTATTTTAGGTGGATTATGGCAATGAAAGATTTGAGCTAGGTCTTGTGATATTGTCAGTTCGAATATCGAGCCCACCCTAGTTTTCGTCCCACTGTGTGTAACGCCAGAGAGTTCTGCTCTTGCAGCGGCACAGTGACTATCAAGTGGCAGCCGACGGTATGGTTTCTTGGCGTAACACCGAAGCCAAACTCTGAAGCCAGCGTAGACCCGGTAAGAAAACATAGTTTAACCAGAGTAAGACAACAAGGCTCTCTAATCTGAAAAGTGTGGTGGTCTAAAACAAAAGAAAATCGTCGTTCTAGAAAACATGTAACTTGTAACTGAATTGCTTTCCTTTTCTTTCTTGCGTCGCTTTAATACTTGAAACTTTTCTACGTCATTTTAGTCATTGAATTTTAGGAAAATGTTATCATTAATGATTTGGTTACTCAAAAACCTCACAAATTTGTTCGTCGAACAATTTATTGTCTTTTTTTTTCAAAGAAACATAACTATTAGCTCTATTTTCAATATATGTAGTTATTAAATAATATATGTAGAAAACAATTCTACTTTTTTGATACATCTATTTATTCCGATGGATCTGACATAATTGCTTTACCGTCATAGAATACGATTCATATGCAAGTTGGACACGAAGTGGTGTTTCTAGTGGCGGACGAGTGGGAAACACGTAAGAACATGCATCATTTCATCAAATTCAATTGTACACATGTACTGGCACCATGTTCAAGTTACAATTAAACTTGATTTCGACTCATTAATAGAAGGGAGAGCGAGTTAGGTTCGTTGTAAGTTTGATGTCTAAATTTTGAGTTTGGTCGTTAACAATTTACAAGCTCAAGTTCACTTAAATTACTATTCATAAGGCTGTGTTTTTATTAATAGACTTGGCTTGGATAAATTTTTATAAACGTTATTGATAAAAGTGTGTTGTTCTCAAATATTTTCAGTCAAGTTCGATATACCATCAACATATTCAACCACATCACGATGCCACTAATACATTCAATCACATCAGTATATTATCAATATTTTTGATGAGATTGGGGTCATCACAGCCATGAGAATAGAGAGGAAATGAAGAACATGGTCCCTAACTCTAAAACCCAATGGAAGTTGTAGGACCATACACTTTATTGGAAGTGATGTTGTTTGTGGTGCACTATTAGATGTTAATATGCTTGATATGGCTTGGTGAACCAACTTTGTGATTAAAGAAGAAATACAATCAACCTGTGCAACCGTATTTTTAGAGGACACTGATAATCATACCGTGAAGGAATAAAAATGAATGGACAATTGTTTAAGATATTTGATAAAACTTTGCAATTAAAATCAGTATCTCTTTGTCAAAGGCGCAATGTTTTTTTTTTTTTTTAAATGGCTAACTCGCACACCCTTTAAATATACTTTTAAATCTACATAATTGATTATCATATGACTAAAATCCCCGGTCACTTGAAGCTGAATACCTTTACTACACAGCTTGATAGTAGCTAGTTAAATTGCTACAAGCCCTTTGATCACATTATTTTCATGCATTAATTAGCATCATTAAATTCATCATAAACATCCAATTGCATCTTCAAAAGTAATTAAACTATATAATATTTTCGCCAGCAATACATATTAAAAAAAAACACTAGTTGTAAGGACCCATGTTTTGTGATGGGCCATGGATGGGTAGACAAAATGTAATATTCACAATAAAGCATTCTTGCGAAGCCATACATAGGTATACTACATTTTACAAAACTATTTGCAGTTATGCCTTATTGGACCTATGTTTACAATATGCAAAAGATGGATGCACTCCATCGTTGGTACTTGCAGGTGGCGCTGCTTTGTAATTAGAGCATGCTGCTATTATATTTTACAAAAGTTTAGGCCTGAGATATAAGTACATACTCATTACGCGTATTTTTGGTGTAGTATTTATATAAGTGGTTTGCTGTTAATTTTTTTTTTTAGGGGGAGGGGGGAATGAATACGGTGCTGTTAGCCGCCTAACCTTACACGGAAAACCCACCAAAACTACTTAGTTTTGATTAAAACTTAAGTAATTAGGGTTACCTGTATATTTTTTGAAGTTCAGTGTTATTAGCTATTTATGAAGTTTAAGCAAAAAAACGTGCTTCTCTTTTAAGATTTTTTTTTTCTTTTTTTACCATATATATATGGATGTTAAATGACATCTTTATTTATGGTAAAATAAATGAAATGCATTCCAAATTATATCAACCACCTCCAAGATAATAATGAGTTTACTTGAAGAAACTAGTACAGAGCAATGAGAATACACTGTATTGAAAGTTTATTTGGATTTATGAAGTGTAATCTCTTTTGATACGGTAATGAACACCTTAATAGTAATTGGATCTGGTATGCCTTAAAGAAATATGCAGTTGTTTTCCCATCTCCACAAGTTTTGTGTCTTGGCCATAGTTCAATTGGCTTGCAAGCTATGGTGCTTACTTCCAAACCCATCATATTTGTGTTCTTAACACACCAGCCAATAATGGAAAAATCACTTAAGCGGCAAACCCTTACATGATTACAAAATTGGTAAGCCTGGAAAACTAGGAAACTCGGGCAAGTTCGAGTGGAGTGCCAAAATGGGCTCAAGTCAGAATGGGTTCGATTCAAAAGGTGCTATTTAATATTAAGAAAAAAAAATCATTTTTGGTTTGGATAGGATCTTGTCAAAATGAATTTAGATTGAAATGAGTTATTTTGTAAAAGAAATACTAAAATAGATTCATTCTTTGTAACAAAATAATTTAATTCCAATAGCCATACAAGTCTACTCCTACCAAAAAACAAGTCATTTTGTGAACAGAAGCGTAATGTTTATTGGATTGATCATATTAATGAACATTCTCAACGAAGAATTTAAGGTTGAAGACTTGGTTTACCTCAAATTCAAATCAAACCGTACAAACAAATAGTTTACAACCAAAAGCCTTGAGAAAGCTAGCTTTTGTACAAATCAAACCTTCCCTATATTTTTCTTTCTTGAATAAAAAAATGAACGTGGATGGTATCAAAGATAATAATGATCATATCAATCCCTATAACTATGACTAGTCAAAGATGAAGAGATTCTCTTTATAAGTTATGCATTTCATATATTTGTATTTATTGTATTTCTAAAGTTTAGCTTTTGCATCTTCTATTTATACCCATTGTAAAATCTTATTCAAAGTGTGGTTTCATAATATATTCAAAATGTTAATGTGGTATCACAGCTCATATCTCCAACGAGAAAACTTTTGATCCTATTAGCCTGCAAACCATCGTCCGCCACCCCTAAATTTCTTTTCCGACCACCTCTATATTTCTTTTCCGGGCACTATGATCCCATCATCTCTACCAAAATCCCTTTTAAAACACACGTCTACCTACATCACCATTACAATGGTTACTTTTTCAAACACAACTACTTCTCTGTTTATATCAGTCAGGTTTTGCAAAACCTATTATCCTATCATCACCGCAACCATCATCTTCTGGCGAACCCTATTTTTTATATCTTATCTTCTGTTTCATTCACCCTAAAAAAAAAAAACTCACAAAATATATCTTCTTTTTGCTTCATCTCCAATTACATCTTCAACTTTATCAACTTCTTTTATTTTTTAAATACCATAATATATCTTCCAATTTTATCCAAGATTGGACTTATCCTATGGTCGTCCATCTTGCGGGAGCATATCAAGGAACGTGATCAAATCAATTGATTATGAAAGAGCAAATCATGTTTGGTCAATATGTTAGAGTAATTGTCTCCACACAATTAGCTTGCATATAATTTATATTTAATAGTATCCCTAGATATTAGTCATTGTATTGTATTTACATTTCTCATTGTAATTGTACAAAGTGTGGTTTCATAATATAGTCAAAACGTTAATATGGTATCACAGCTCATATCTCCAACGAGAAAACTTTTGATCCTATTAGCCTGTAAACCACTGTCCGCCACCCCTAAATTTCTTTTCTGACCACCTCTATATTTCTTTTCGGGCACTATGATCCCATCATCTCTACGGAAATCCTATTTTTTTAAAAAAAAAACACCTCTACCTACATCACCATTGCAATGGTTACTTCTTTAAACACAACTACTTCTCCGTTTATATCAGTTAGGTTTTGCAAAACCTATTATCCTATAACCGCCGCAACCATCATCTTTCCGGCGAACCCTATCTTTTATATCCTATCTTCTGTTTCATTCACCCTCGAAAAAAAAAAACTTGGCAAAATATATCTTCTTTTGCCTCATCAACTTCATATCCATTTGCATCTTCAATTCATCAACTTCTTCTCTTGCTCAAACCCGACCATTATCCAAGATTGGACTTATCCGATGGTCGTCCATCTTGCGGGGGCATATCAAGGATAATAATGATCATATCAATCCCTAGAATTATGGCTAGTCAAAGATGAAGAGATTCTCTCCATAAGTTATGCATTTCATATATTTGTATTTATTGTATTTCTAAAGTTTAGCTTTTGTATTTTATATTTATACCAATTGTAACATCCTATTCAAAGGTAAATCTCTAGTCCATCTTTTTTGCGGTTCTAGATACAAGAGTGGTCAAAATTATAAGTGACAGTTGATCAACCGTTGTTGCTTTGGTCAAATATGCCACTACAGGAAGCCACCTGGAGAAGCTTCCCATTTCAGTTTCACACCCAACTTACTCATTTTAAATAATATAATATAATATATAAAATACATATAATAATAGTCCAAGGACTCGATTTTAAAAGTGCACGATTCTAAAAACAAATCAATGTCACAGTTGCAATTATATTCTCAAAGACGTGCTCATCTTCTCTCAAGATCTTCAGATCCTTCACTGCCAGGGTTTTCGTCAAATTCACCAGATCATAATTTAAGGTAATTTATTCCCATCTACATAATATAAGTGAAATTGTAATGGTGTTTGGGTAGAAATATTTATTAACAATCATATTGTAATGGGATTTTGCATATTCAGATAATAGAATCCCAAAAACCTCTTAGACTTGTTTCAGTTTTGGTAGAGGACTGTTTTACACGCATATCATATGCTTAATTCAAGGCATCGTAATATACATGAATTGAAAGCTTACGTAACTGATTCCTAAAATGGATCACACAATCAAAGTCAAAAGCCTTATACTAAGCTACATCAAAAGTAACTTATAATATAGCCATCATAATTTTCTAATGCAGATGGAACGTCATCATCGTCACGATCATCATGGCCATGAAGTTTTAATTCCTGTATCAGATCACCATCTCCTAGAACTTGAGATGCCAAAAGCTTATGAAGAAGCCAATGTTGCATCTAAGCCGTCAAAGCCCTTGTGTGACCGGTGTTGCTATTTCTCGAAACATGAACATGATGTTTGTGATTCGGACCAACGGTCCAAATCTACAACCAAGCTTTAGGGACTTATGTTCTTTTACGTAATTGTTATGGCAGTTGAGATTGTTGGAGGTTTGAAAGCTAATAGTCTTGCGGTTCTAACGGATGCAGCCCATTTGCTCACTGACATTGGTGGATTCTCAATCTCTTTGTTCTCTGTTTGGGTTTACTGACTGGCATACGACTCCACGTCAGTCGTTTGGGTTCAGCCGAATAGAAGTTTTGGGTGCTCTTTTATCTATACAACTGATTTGGATTGTCTCTGGTTACTTGATATATGAAGCAATTGAAAGAATGCTTCATAAACAATCAGAGATAAATGGTGCACTAATGTTCCCTATTGCAGCTTTTGGCTTTGTTATCAACTTCATGATGGTCATGTGGCTCGGCCATGGTCATGGTCATGGTCACGGTCACGGTCACGGTCATGGTCATGAACATGGTCATCAGCATGGTACTAATGAAGATGAGGGTGCGAAATTGGTGGTGTCGGCTTCAAAACACAAGAACGGGACAATGAACATAAACATTAAAGGGGCTTATTTGCATGTAATGGCGGACATGATACAGTCGGTTGGGGTGATGATTGCGGGTTTGGTGGTATGGGTAAGGCCCGAATGGTTGATGGTTGATCTTGTTTGTACTCTGATCTTCTCGGTTTTGGTTCTATGTACAACTCTACCAATGCTAAAAAGTATATTTTCTATATTAATGGAGAGCACACCAAGTGAAGTTGATGTTGTTGGTTTAAAAACTGATTTAAATAGCATCAAGGGAGTACATGATGTGCATGATCTACATGTATGGGCGATAACACAAGGGAAAATTGTATTGGCATGCCATGTAATAGTTGAGTCAAATGTGAATTCGAATGAAATACTTCACCAAGTTAAATGTTTATGTGAAGGTAAGTATGGAATTCATCATGTAACCGCACAGATTGAATCTTTATAGTTTAGTGTTTACTAGGGCATCACTACCATTAACGGTGGTACCCTTCCCAGGTAATTGTGACATCTGCCCCGATCCGACCCGACCCAGGTACCCGTTTCCCTTATCCGATCTCTTTCTGTTATGATTTAATATTTATTTATACTTATATTTTACTTTTAATAATAATAATATATTTTCCTTCCCGCCTCTTTCTCTCTCTTTCTTTCCGCCTTCTTTTCCCTCTTGTTGCCGTCCCGCCTCTTTCTCTCTCTTGCCGTCGTTCCGCCCTTAAGCCTTGAACCCCCCCCCCCTTCTCTTTTTGTTTGTCCTTTGTTTCTTCCCGCCTAAGGTTGTCTGCGCAGTTCCACGCGCCAGACTCCTTACAAGGAAGCCTGCGTGAAGATTGACTGTTCCTGCGTTACGCGCTAGGGACTGTAGTTCTTCTCGCAGCGCGCTAAGAATTGTAATTCTTCTCGCAGCGCGCTAAGAACGGTAGTTCTTCCCGCGAAGCGCTAAGGATTTGTAGTTCTTCTCGCAGCGCGCTAAGAATCGTAGTTCATCCCTCGACGCGCGAAGAATTATAGTTCTTCCCGCGGCGCGCTAGGAATTGTAGTTCCTCCCGCGGCGCGCTAAGAAATGTGATTCTTCCCGCGGCGCGCCTTAGCCTTCTCGCGCGCAGCTTTCTCGCGCTAGACTTTTTCTTCTGTTTTATCCAGCCTGTTTGCTTTTGTGATGTCTTATCTTTTGTGCTGTTGACCTAACCTGTCTTATGTCTGAAAAGTTACTTTCGGCGTAGCATGCGCACCAACCCCATTGGTTGGCAGGAAAAGTGACTGACATAATCTTTTGAGATCTGTTTTTTCCATGCTTGACCAGTACCTTTATCTGACCCGCCCATGCCTGTTTACTGTTACCTGTCAGCTTTTCCTTGTTTCCTGCAGCTGCCATATCTTTTGATATCTTTTGCTTTTGGAATCTTTTGCTTTTTGAGATCTTTTCCCCTTTTCTAGGGATTGTGTTCCCTATGGTTTCCCTATAAATAATAATGTTAATTTCCTAACACTACACACACAAAGCACTTAAACTCTCCTGTTCTTCCTTGCTCTCTGCCGTTGATCCTCTGTCGCCTCCCTCTCTGCCTCCGTCTTCCTCCCTGTTCTGCCCTGCTTTTCCGGTAATATATATTATATATAATAATTTACTTATTAATTATGCTAACTTATAATCAAGACTTAAAACAAACCATTAAAACAATAATCTTATTTATAGGTTAACTTGTGCTTGTTTAAAGTTGGTTCTTGCTTTATCTTACACCGCACCGTTTATCAAGTGAGTAATCTCGTATCTAATCCCTTTTTTATTTTTAATGTTTTGGGATGTTCATGTGTTCGTACAAACTCGAGTCTTAAACTTGTTTATGAACTTTAGTCGCGCAGTATCCCATGTGTTGAGGACGTTTACTTGGCTGTTTATTTGTATGTGTGTATCATTAACCGCTTTGTTCGGCCTATTCCGAAGTTTTCATGGATCCATTAGATGAACACGGGAGACCTATCGTTTACGGTTTTCTTTGTTTACACTTGCACAGATGTTTTCTTGTTTTTGTGCTCATTTGGGAGCACGGATTGAACTATGAACTATGATCTATTTAGGCTTGATCACAATCTGATTGCACCCTTGTTAAACACCAGACATACACGTGTTGCGCGCAGATTTATTGTTATCTATTATCTATTAAACTTGATTTCTCACCAACACGCAAGTGTTTGACGTTTTATTTTAACACATGTTCAGGTTTGCTGTAGCTACATTTGGAGCTTGTGGACACGTAGGACGTTTTTACTTTTGGACCTAGATTAAAATGTATCAAGACAAGTTATTATTGTTCGATTATTTTGTCTTATAATATATTGATTTATGTTGATTCATGTTATCTTGTGTTTGCGTTGCGCGTGCGCGAATGAATATATTTATTAAATATTGACACCCAATAGTGTCACGAGTAATGAAACAATATGTGGCGCCCCGATGTATAATCCGCCTTTGGTCGGGGTGTTACAGATTGGTATCAGAGCTCGTTGACTTTAGGATAGGTGGTTAGACGTAACGGCCTAGAATACCCAAGAGTCCCTTCTCGCGCATGAGAGAAATCTCATGTTTGCGCGCTTATTGTTAATTACTCGTTATTTATAAATATGCTTGCGCAGACGGCGTCTGGTTTTATGTTTTATTTCGCGATATTTCGATTTTTGCTGAATTTCGATTTTTATTGATTTTTCTTACATATTCGTTTGTTGGGATTTGAAAATCCGAAAAGTCATGGTGATACATGAATAGTTGATTTTCAATTTCCATTTACGATTATGTTCTGAGGTTGGAGACTTGAAAAGTCATGGTGATACATGAATTGTCAACCTCCAATACTCATTTTCTTGTATATTTTATATTGAAGATTGAAAAGTCATGGTGATACATGAATCGTCAATCCCCAATACTCGTTTACTCGTTATTTTAAATTGAGAATTCGGAAAGTCATGGTGATACATGAATTGTCGATTCTTGATTCGAATTTGTTACCTTTATTAAGTCTGCATTTAGGGTCATTTATTTTACTTTAACTTTTGACAGTAACTGACTCCGCGAAACCAAGCTTTTCGAGGTTATACTTTGCGCTAAAACCAAGATATTAACCAAAATTAAAACTTTTATAGAATGCCTCCGCTATCCCGCCGTCATCAGAGGAGAGAAGCCTCGCGCAGACGTTCGCAGCAACGTTCCCAGGAAATGGCCGCCGCAATAGCCCAAGCTTTGAGCCAAAACAATGCTAACACCTTTGGTTACAACATTAAGTCCTTTAACGCGGGTAACCCTCCAAAGTTCACAGGTCTTGAAGGAGCCACCGTGATGCTCCAGTGGCTTGAGAAAATAGAAAACACTTTCCTCCATACCCAATGCCCTCCTGACAGACGAACCCTATATGCTTCCAGTGTCCTGGAATCTAGAGCGCTTACATGGTGGAATGGAGTAGCTCATGCGCGTGGCGCAGAAACTGCTTCTAGCATGCCCTGGGAGGAATTCAAAGAAATTCTGACGCGAGAATTCTGCCCTCCCAACGAAGTTAAGCGCCTGGAGGAAGAATTTTGGAATCTTAAGCAATACAGCGGTGAAGCGCGCGAGTACGCGACGCGTTTCCATGAACTAAGCCTGCTTGTCCCTCACCTTGTTACCCCTTCCCGCCGAGCCATAGAGAAATTCCTTGGGGGTCTCCCCATGGAGATTCAAGATTCTGTATGGGCCAGAAACCCAGTAACCCTCTCTGACGCCATCGAGTTGGCCGCTGTGCTCAGCGACAACCATGTCAGAGCAGGAACCCTGTTCCTGCGGGGAACAGAAAAGACCAAACCCACCAAGACTGTCCCAGAACCAACAGAAACCAAACCTGAACCCTCTAACCGTAACAACCTCAAGCGCAGGCGCAAAGCCTATGCGCTTACCAGCCCGCCCATTGTCTAGCAACCCATCTACCAACCCCTAGTACACACTCTTAACCCACTGTCAACCTACCCAACACCTCCTGTAGTCCACAACTATGCCCTAACCAATCCCGCACTCCCTGCCCCGCCACCTAAGAAACCTTACACAGGAACCCAACCCTTTTGCCCAACCTGTAGACTTCACCACCCAACCCAAACCCCGTGTCGACAATGTAGCCGATGTGGCCGCGTTGGTCACTCTGCCGAGTTCTGTAGAGTCCCTCCCGCCAACCCAATTGCGCAAACACCACCAGCCTACCCGCAGAACCCACAACCAACCTACCAAAACCCACGACCCAGGTCGTGCTACAACTGCGGTGATCCCAGTCATTTCCGGAACGCGTGCCCGAGACTACAAGTGCAAATCACACAAGCGAATCCGGTGAACCAAATTTCGAACCAAGTGGCGCGCGGACGAGCTTTTAACATAACCGCGCACCAAGCGCAAGCGAATAATGACGTAGTTAATGGTACATTTTTGCTTAACGGATTTTATGCTTCTGTACTTTTTGATACTGGCGCCGATCGAAGTTTTATTTCTCGCGCGTTTGAGCAAAAGCTTGCGCGACCGCGCAACGATTTAAAAGAAAATTTTTCAGTTGAATTGGCTAATGGAGAAACTGTTTTAATTAACTCAGTGATTAAAGATTGCACGCTTAACCTTAACGAAAACGATTTTCTGATCGACCTCATCCCCATGCCTCTTGGAAGCTTTGATGTTATCATTGGTATGGATTGGCTTTCGCATAATCGCGCCGAAGTTATTTGCGCCAAGAAGTTGATTCGCATTCCTCGAGAAAATGGTGATCTTCATATCTACGGCGAAAAACCCTCCAGTGGTCTTAAACTTATGTCTTGCGCCGAAGCCCGAAGGCTCATGCGGAAAAGGTGTATTGCATTCTTAGCCCATGTGGTTAAACCTGCTGAAGAGAAGAAGCTTCGCGATATCCCTGTTGTGCGTGATTTCCCTGAAGTTTTTCCTGATGATCTTCCTGGTATCCCTCCCGCTCGTGAAGTCGAGTTTCGTATTGATCTTGTCCCTGGTGCTTCCCCCGTAGCTAAATCTCCTTATCGTCTTGCACCCGCTGAGATGCAAGAATTGGCAAGTCAACTTCAAGAGTTGACCGCTAAAGGATTCATTCGCCCTAGCTCTTCGCCCTGGGGTGCTCCGGTGTTGTTCGTTAAAAAGAAAGATGGATCGTTTCGCATGTGTATTGATTACCGCGAGTTGAACAAACTCACCATTAAGAACCGGTATCCCTTACCGCGTATTGACGACCTCTTTGATCAACTCCAAGGTGCCTCTTGTTTTTCCAAGATCGATCTCCGCTCTGGCTATCACCAGTTGCGCATCCGCGAAGAAGATGTTCCGAAGACTGCTTTTCGAACTCGTTATGGCCATTTTGAATTCTTGGTCATGTCCTTCGGTTTAACCAACGCACCCGCCGTTTTCATGGATCTAATGAATCGGGTGTGTAGGCCTTTCTTGGATAAATTCGTGATTGTGTTTATCGATGACGTTCTGATTTATTCTAAGACCAAGGCCGAGCATGAGCAACATCTTCGGTTGGTGTTGCAAAAGCTTAGAGCCGAGCAGCTCTTTGCCAAGCTCTCCAAGTGTGAATTTTGGTCGGATGAAGTACAGTTTCTTGGCCATGTTGTGAACAAGATGGGTATTCATGTCGACCCATCCAAAATTGAAGCAATCAAGAACTGGATTACGCCATCCACTCCTACCGAAATCCGTTCCTTTTTGGGCTTAGCTGGTTACTACCGGCGATTTATTTCGAACTTCTCAAAGATCGCTTTGCCTTTAACAGCTCTAACGCACAAAGGTAAACCGTATATTTGGGGCTCGAAGCAAGAAGAAGCCTTTCTGACGCTCAAGCGTTTGTTGTGTGAAGCTCCTGTTCTTGCGCTACCTGAGGGTAATGAAGATTTTGTCGTGTATTGCGATGCATCCAACCAAGGTCTCGGTTGTGTTCTTATGCAACGAGGCAAGGTTATCGCTTACGCATCAAGGCAACTTAAGGTTCATGAAAAGAATTATACGACTCACGACCTCGAACTAGGCGCAGTGGTATTTGCCTTGAAGATCTGGAGACACTACCTTTATGGTACTAAGTGTATCCTCTACACTGACCATAAAAGCCTTCAGCATATCTTTGATCAGAAGGAACTCAACATGAGGCAACGCCGATGGAACGAACTCATCAGCGATTACGATTGTGAGATCCGGTATCATCCTGGTAAGGCTAATGTGGTAGCCGATGCGCTCAGCCGAAAACCCTGCCAGCTTAACTGTATCTTGCCGCGCACGCAGCTTCACTTCGCGCCGATCCAAAGCAACCTTGAATCGCGCATTCGTGACGCGCAGCGCGCATCCATCAGTAATGGTAACCTTCGCGCCGAGTTAGCGTGTGGCGCGGAAGCGCATTTTGTGCCCAATCTGAGTGGAATTCTCTGTTATCTTAATCGCATCTGGATTCCCTTTGATGAGAATCTTCGCGCTGATATCCTGAGTGAAGCGCACAAATCTCGATATTCCGTCCATCCTGGCGCTGATAAGATGTACAAGGATTTGCGCATTACTTATTGGTGGCCCGGTATGAAGAAGGATATTGCTGTGTTCGTAGCTAGATGCCTGACTTGTTCTAAGGTAAAAGCTGAACATCAACGCCCATCTGGTTTGCTCGAACAACCAGAAATTCCTACGTGGAAATGGGAAGGTATAGCGATGGACTTTATTACCAAGTTACCTTTGACAGCAAGCAAACATGATAGCATTTGGGTAATAGTGGATCGTTTGACTAAGTCTGCTCACTTCCTGCCCATTCGTGAAAACTACCGTGTTGAGCAACTCGCGCAGCTTTATGTCAAGGAAATTGTCTGCCGCCATGGTACTCCTTTGAGCATCATATCCGATCGCGATGGCCGTTTTATATCCCGCTTTTGGAAATCTCTCCAATCTGCGCTAGGAACTCGCTTGGACATGAGTACGGCATATCATCCTCAGACTGACGGTCAGTCTGAGCGAACTATTCAAACTCTTGAGGATATGCTCCGATCTTGTGTTCTTGATTTTGGAGGTAATTGGGATTCACACCTGCCTTTGATCGAGTTCTCTTATAATAACAGCTATCATTCCAGTATTGGTATGGCCCCATTTGAAGCTCTTTACGGTCGTAAGTGCCGCTCCCCGATTTGTTGGAGCGAAGTGGGTGAAGCTCAAATCACAGGACCCGAACTTGTTCAAGAGACAACCGATAAAATAGCCGACAGATCCGTGATCATCTGCTGACTGCCAGAAGCCGACAGAAGAGTTACGCAGATCGCAGGCGAAAGCCTCTCGAATTTCAAGTTGGTGATCTTGTTCTCCTCAAAGTGTCGCCCTGGAAAGGTGTTGTCCGCTTTGGGAAGAAAGGTAAGCTTTCTCCTCGTTATGTTGGGCCATTCAAGATTCTCGCGCGTGTGGGAAAAGTTGCCTACAGACTAGACCTGCCGCCCTGCGCTCAGTAATGTGCATCCAACGTTCCATGTATCCAATCTCAAGAAGTGTTTAGCTGACGAGAACCTTCACATTCCACTTGATGAAGTTCAAGTTGATGAATCCATGCATTTCGTTGAGAAGCCTGTTGAGATTTTGGATCGCGAGGTAAAGCAAACCAAGCGCAAGTCGCATCCCCATTGTTAAAGTTCGCTGGGAGTCCAAGCGCGGAGCCGAGTTTACATGGGAAAGGGAAGATCAGATGAAGATCAAGTACCCGCACCTGTTCTCTGCGCAACCTACTTCGAGATAAATTTCGGGACGAAATTTCTTAAAGTAGGGGAGACTGTGACATCTGCCCCGATCCGACCCGACCCAGGTACCCGTTTCCCTTATCCGATCTCTTTCTGTTATGATTTAATATTTATTTATACTTATATTTTACTTTTAATAATAATAATATATTTTCCTTCCCGCCTCTTTCTCTCTCTTTCTTTCCGCCTTCTTTTCCCTCTTGTTGCCGTCCCGCCTCTTTCTCTCTCTTGCCGTCGTTCCGCCCTTAAGCCTTGAACCCCCCCCCCTTCTCTTTTTGTTTGTCCTTTGTTTCTTCCCGCCTAAGGTTGTCTGCGCAGTTCCACGCGCCAGACTCCTTACAAGGAAGCCTGCGTGAAGATTGACTGTTCCTGCGTTACGAGCTAGGGACTGTAGTTCTTCTCGCAGCGCGCTAAGAATTGTAATTCTTCTCGCAGCGCGCTAAGAACGGTAGTTCTTCCCGCGAAGCGCTAAGGATTTGTAGTTCTTCTCGCAGCGCGCTAAGAATCGTAGTTCATCCCTCGACGCGCGAAGAATTATAGTTCTTCCCGCGGCGCGCTAGGAATTGTAGTTCCTCCCGCGGCGCGCTAAGAAATGTGATTCTTCCCGCGGCGCGCCTTAGCCTTCTCGCGCGCAGCTTTTTCGCGCTAGACTTTTTCTTCTGTTTTATCCAGCCTGTTTGCTTTTGCGATGTCTTATCTTTTGTGCTGTTGACCTAACCTGTCTTATGTCTGAAAAGTTACTTTCGGCGTAACATGCGCACCAACCCCATTGGTTGGCAGGAAAAGTGACTGACATAATCTTTTGAGATCTGTTTTTTCCATGCTTGACCAGTACCTTTATCTGACCCGCCCATGCCTGTTTACTGTTACCTGTCAGCTTTTCTTTGTTTCCTGCAGCTGCCATATCTTTTGATATCTTTTGCTTTTGGAATCTTTTGCTTTTTGAGATCTTTTCCCCTTTTCTAGGGATTGTGTTCCCTAGGGTTTCCCTATAAATAATAATGTTAATTTCCTAACACTACACACACAAAGCACTTAAACTCTCCTGTTCTTCCTTGCTCTCTGCCGTTGATCCTCTGTCGCCTCCCTCTCTGCCTCCGTCTTCCTCCCTGTTCTGCCCTGCTTTTCCGGTAATATATATTATATATAATAATTTACTTATTAATTATGCTAACTTATAATCAAGACTTAAAACAAACCATTAAAACAATAATCTTATTTATAGGTTAACTTGTGCTTGTTTAAAGTTGGTTCTTGCTTTATCTTACACCGCACCGTTTATCAAGTGAGTAATCTCGTATCTAATCCCTTTTTTATTTTTAATGTTTTGGGATGTTCATGTGTTCGTACAAACTCGAGTCTTAAACTTGTTTATGAACTTTAGTCGCGCAGTATCCCATGTGTTGAGGACGTTTACTTGGCTGTTTATTTGTATGTGTGTATCTTTAACCGCTTTGTTCGGCCTATTCCGAAGTTTTCATGGATCCATTGGATGAACACGGGAGACCTATCGTTTACGGTTTTCTTTGTTTACACTTGCACAGATGTTTTCTTGTTTTTGTGCTCATTTGGGAGCACGGATTGAACTATGAACTATGATCTATTAGGCTTGATCACAATCTGATTGCACCCTTGTTAAACACCAGACATACACGTGTTGCGCGCAGATTTATTGTTATCTATTATCTATTAAACTTGATTTCTCACCAACACGCAAGTGTTTGACGTTTTATTTTAACACATGTTCAGGTTTGCTGTAGCTACATTTGGAGCTTGTGGACACGTAGGACGTTTTTACTTTTGGACCTAGATTAAAATGTATCAAGACAAGTTATTATTGTTCGATTATTTTGTCTTATAATATATTGATTTATGTTGATTCATGTTATCTTGTGTTTGCGTTGCGCGTGCGCGAATGAATATATTTATTAAATATTGACACCCAATAGTGTCACGAGTAATGAAACAATATGTGGCGCCCCGATGTATAATCCGCCTTTGGTCGGGGGTGTTACAGTAATACTGCTAAATCTTGGGCTGATAAATTTTGGGCTGCCAATGCTTCTGATGATGTGATAAATTTATGTTTGAAATTCTCTCAATATAATGTGCTTCGAGTGCTGATGTTGCAAGAAATGAAAGCCCTTCTTTTTCGGTTAGAACTTGACCATCATGCTCAGCCATGGCTCTGAGATGGTTCAGGTCGCATGAGGACAACAATGTTGGAGTCAGCATTGGTTCTAAGCTCACTTAACCACCTCCAGACATTATCGAAAGTTGGTCTCTTGGTTATGTAATGTTATACACTATTAGCACTCCAACTACACCACGATAATATGCACTGCTAATAGCTTTGTATTTCTCATGTCCTGCAGTGTCCCAAATGGGCTGATATTGTTTTTCCCAACCCATGTTTAAATCAATGGGCAGACATTACCGAAAAGATATGACATTCAGATTAGATTAAAATGGTGGTTTACAATGCTCAAAATTCCGAACGCTTCGAACAATACAACATTCGTGAGAAAGACAAGTACGGTTTTTTCAAGTGCTTTGGAAAACATCAGAGAGTCATAACAATAACGAAAACAAGTGAAAAAAGAACTTTTCACACAGAAACAAATTAATGCATGGTTAAGTACTTAAGCAGCTAGTTACTGCAGGAATTAACACAATAAAACAATTGTTTTGAGGTCTAACCATTTAACATTGCTAGAGAAACATATACCAGATTTGAACTTTAATTGGCTTATAGGTCTGACCAAATGTTGTTATAACAATTTGGATGTTATTTTCTGGTCTTCCTATTACTATAGGTTTTCTTCTTGCAAAAGCAGAATGAAACTCCGAGAATTCACAGCATATATCAAGAATCATAGCAATTATATATATAGCATATTCTCTACTTGGATTTGATTTGATACCGGTCCATGAATAAATGAATTAGGTATAAATTTTCTTTAAAAAACTCAACTACTAAAGAATCGCATAATCAAATACTAAAATGACCAGTTTTTCATTTCAACATCCATTCAATGGTAGCAAGCCGCT
>NW_027502274.1:0-18221 GCF_021521415.1 Bidens hawaiensis
AAACATGGAGAACAAGGCTTGGTAGTCTGTTCCTTGATTTGGGTTGTTCTGCGTGAATGTTGATTGATCACTTGCTGTTGAGGCCACATCATCTTCTATTAGCTGAACATTGAATCTTGGCTGACCACCACTAGTTGAATTTGTCTCTGCTGGCTCTTCAATAATTGGCTGCTGATTCTTGAATGAAAGATTTCCCATGGGGGCTACGAAAGCATTGTTTACTTGAAAACTGGGCTTATCTTCCTTTATCATGTTGTTTTCAATCATTTCATGTTCTGCAGCCTTCAAAAATGCAATTTCATCATCCAATATAAAATTGGGGAAATTTACCTTTTCTTTGATGAATTTGTTGGCTGGTACCACTCACCAAACAAAGATGACAGAAGTTTTTTGTTCAGATCAAAATCAGATATCTGAAGGTCTGTTGTTCTTATTTTGTTCACAATCATCAGAACTGATTTTAGTCTTTCTCCTTCCTTAAACTTGAATCTATCAAGCTGCTGTTTCAGTCTATCTTTCTTAATGTCTCTTAATTCAGTATTCCCTTCAAGCATTTCGATAACTGCATCATACATACCCTTTGCAGTCTTATGATGATTGACAGTTGTCAAAATCTCCCAAGAAAGCCCTAACTTCAGCATAGACAGAGCTTTATCATCCCGTTTCTTCATTTTCAGCTCAACGGTGGTATTGTTGTTTGGAGCTGTTGAAGGAACGTAGTTTCCTTCAGTGATGGAAGTCCAGAGCTCTGGGTCATTGTAGTTCACAGCCGCTTCGAAGAGCACCTTCCATTTGATGAAGTTTTCTTGTCCTAGCAGTCTTGGAATCTTGTTGGCAGAGACTTCTTGGTCTTCCATTTCAGCAGATCTGGAATTTGCAGTAGTGAAAATAGAGTAAAGCTTCAAGCTTTTTCACAACCTTCTGTCCCGTGGTCTTCAGCGAGCTTACTCAAGCTCTGATACCACTTGTCAGGAATGTTAGTCGGGTGAAACCTCAAAAGGTTGACAAGAACACACCGACTCGATTACCCAAAAGGCCTATTGAATATCCCGGCAGAATCAGGATATCCATCAAGTGGGAACGAAGGAGTGAAAATAACAAACACGAAATGATAATGAATAATCAGTAAGAACACATTCAAAGACAAAGATCCACTATATTTAATATATCATTAATGGAACAGTGAAAGGAATGTCTAGGGTTTCGTGTGTGACGGCGGTGGCGGCTGTACGAGGAAACAAATAGAATATTCTTTTGGAATGTTTCTCGTATTGTGTGCGTCGTTATCCGTGCCATAAATGGAAACCTAGGACCCTATTTATAAACACTGACATTCCTTCTAGAAATTCCTAATCATTACATAATGAAAGACAAAATAAATACAAGTGTTGAGTCCTCGAGCAAGGTAACAATCTTGCTCGAGCAGACTCACTATGCTAGGTATGCTCGTTGACTGTCCTCGAGCATACTTTTCTTAGAATATCTTCAGTGAAGATATTCCCTTCCAGCAGACTTCATTCCTCTTGACTAGTCCATGCTTTGCTCGAACTAGTCCATCAAGCAAGCTCATTCTTCTTGATGTCTTCAGCTTTTCTTATTCAGCAATATTTAGCATGCTCGGATGTAAATCTTGCTTGGGAACTGAACTGTGCTCGAAGTCCTTGCTTTGATCACGTGACATCTTCTTATTGCATCCATGCTTGTCCCCATGTGCTCGATCATCCTGTGCTCGTAACACTTGGTTAAAACTTGTATGATCAAGCTGTTTGCTCGATTGGCAATCCATGCTCGATAGAAGAACACTCTTGCTCGTTGAAGTGTAGCTTGCTCAAAGCCTTAACACTTAGAATAATTAACCATTTAAGGTTCTGAAGACCTTGCTCGAAGTAGTAAAACCATGCTCGATCGTCTAGGCTTTCTCGAAGTCCATACTTAGCCGTTTTCTGAGGAGGTTGGGAAGATTCCAATCTTCCTTATCATAAATCCGACCCAACAGAGTTGATGAAGTTTGATATCAGTGGTTCAGCAGCGATACTAGGTGCTGAAAAGTCTAGGTCAAATTAAACCCTCGGGAGTAAAGGTGAGTCAGATGGCTTGTTTGAGATTAAACGAAAGTAGATCTAACCAGTTGATAACCACGTGGTTTATGATTTTATTGTCACAGGTTCATCTTGTTGTGGCGACTTGGGAGAACGTGATTAGCCGAGCCGGTATGAGGCCTGTCCGCTAACATTTTAACCACCTTAAACAGAAAGAAAGTTGAGGTAAATGCCTATTTTATTTATATAGTTGAAGAAGTTGATTAAAGCATTTTGATGAATAATATGATTATTGGTTTTTATATTTCAGGTTAACGATACTGATGCTGAATTAAGGTCTAGACAAGGTAGTTATTCCTACGCATTAAATTCTTTTATGGTTTTAGTTTATGGGTCCCGTTGTTCATCTTTGCGGATAGTTGATATGGCAAGACTTGAGCTTGTTTTGTTGCTTATGGTTCCTGGTACATATGCATATTGGGAGTAATATGCAAATAAGAAGTTACTGCAACACTGCATTACTTATCCTTGATTTTGATGTTCTTGGTGGCAAACATATGGAACATTTTTCATAATATTTAACTTCATCTGTCACTAGCACAAATGAATTTGGTAATAAAAAGTTTAGGCCATATGAAAAGAGAGTATTTTTGCACATGGCATTTAACGTCTGAAACTGAATTAAAACTTAATTAATTGAAGATTTTGGCACGTTTATTGTTTGGATGGTAGATAGTGAATATGCCATATTGTAAAATACATGTCTTGTTTGAATGAAGTAGGCTAAATTTTTTAATGTTTGTTAATTTTTTGGTAAAAATTAAAACAAGCATCTTTACACCGAGTGTATAACGAGGCGATTGCAGTCTCGGAAGTCGCTGAATATTAACTTTTTTAGTGTTCTGGTAAAAGATAGTTAATGATCTCTTATTAGGTATACATAAAGACTTTGGATCAATGGTATTCTTGAATTCGAGTTCCCATCAATTTACTTGACTTTTCCAGCTGGTAGTACTTACAATAAAGAAAATATTCAAATTAGGTAATTGATGCTTTTTAGTTTTAATTAAGTAGTTTATTAATATTAATTTGATTCTTTCTTTTGTTAATAACTAATTTGTTCAATGTTTTAAAGTATGTTTGGACATGTTATCCCATATAAGCAAAACCGGATGTCCGGGTTTGTCAGATATTGTCTAAAGGTAACCTGCATTTTATTTGTGATTCACTTGTGTTTGTTAAAACATATAAAAAAATAGGAAAATTACTTAACAAGTATGCATATTTTTTTTAAATCTCTTTTATATAGTTTCTAATGTTTATTATAACTCTGTTAATAAATTGCATATTTTATGCAGGAAGTATCTGCAAGTATGCAACATATCGTATTAGGGAATTTTTTTTTGCTGTTTGAATCCAACCACACTTGAATGCGCTGCACCGTTTGATCAAATATCATTTGGTGAGCAAAAGCATATTCATTTTGATCTTCTTAGTATAGTTATCAAAAGCGTTCACTTTTGCCACCTAGGCGTTATTTTCAGGCGAGTCGGTGGATTACTAACTTTCATTACTGAAGGCGCTATTTTAGGAACTAAGCTCGGATCTTGAGGTTCTTTTATATCTTTTGATTTTGTTTGATATCTTTTGCCCAATTTAAAAGATTTACCTAAAAATAATTGGATGAGCATTGAACAGGTATATGTCTTTTGATTTACCTAGACAAACGAATATCTTCTACTTTCATTTTTCAGTTTTTTACGTTATCAGATAAGTATTATGTATTTCATCATCCAACAATTAAAGATACATACTTATTTTAATGGTTTATGATAATGAACTGATGAAGGCTTTTATGAATAATTGAAGATGCATGCTTTACATAGATGATGTGCAGGTTTTTTTAAATATAGTTTCATTTCCCATTCAAGAATAAATAAACTAAAATAATGAATACTTTGAAATGCATCTCAACTGACCCAACATTGTCAAAAATCCCATTAGCTATTGTTGGATTTATTGTGCATTTGGCAATTAAACGATCAATGTGAAGGCTTTCTTTTATTCATAATAGAAGATGCTCATATTTGTTAAATTTTAATTTAACTATGTTCTGGTATTTTACCATGTTGTTTGAGTTTTGGAACACATAATATATTTTATTTCATTTTCTTGTTAAGTGCGCCTTTTTTTTCTCAGACCCTCGCTTTTTTTGTGCCTAGGTCCCAAACGAGGCCTTTGCGCCTTGAGTTCGCTTACTGCATTTAATAAATATGCTTCTAACTACTTTATTTGAATTTTTGAGTGTTAGATTTTCAGTTTTTGTACCGTTACAGGTGCTCGAATGTTTAATTACAAAGATTAATGAATTTTTGTACCGTTACGAGGCCTCTACTCAAATGTTTAATTACAAGATATGGAAGTCAAACTTCACATTGGTACGTGTAACTGGTTCATGAAGCTGGACACGTGGCCCATTTTGCTAAAAAGCTCACCCCAAGTCACTAAACACGAAGTAAAGGACTCAAGTAATCCTCTTGCCCCAAGGACAGTTAAACTGTTAGGGGACTTCCTCACCTTAACCCACAAAAGTGGTATAAGGAATTTAATCGTCTATTTGACCTGGTCACTGCTTAACAAAAGCATTCACATCGGTGGCCACACACACATACAATTTAGTCAAAAATCAACTAAATAATTTCCTCAAGCGTAGACAATAAATAAATATATAAGTTCAAAACATACAAATATAGTAAAGTCTATGCAATATCATCCAAATAGTTTAAACGAGTAAAAACGTAGTAAGGTGTGCGTGCTAGCCGAAAACATAAAATATTCAAAAGGGCATCATGAAACTCACCTGACACGGATCACACAACTATCGACGAGCTAGAGAACCGCTAAGTAATCACTCAAACTCAAAGCCTGCCAAGTTATAGCATGCAACAATCACTATCTAAACCGCATTGACTTGCTCGCTCTTCGAGATGTTCTAACATGATTGGATTGACCCAAAGCCTCACCCATAATTAATTCATATTACTTCAACCCCCGAGGCCTTTAATTTACGAAAACCACTCTTAATTAAAATCAGGGACAAACAGGTTCCAAACTACACCCGATTCACGTTAATTGTGTCGAATTCACGCCATTAAGTAGTCGTTTAAGTAATCACCAAGCCACTCAGCTCCGTATAGATAAAATTTAATGTTATTACAGCCAATATGTCCACACTACACTATACGAGCTGATTGGCTCGGCAATTCTCTTGTAAAACACACGAATTAATGATTAATCGAGAATTCGCATTCTAACAAACCATTTGAATAATCACCAACCAAATCAGCCTCGTTTTGATAAAAATTAATATTTTTATAGTCCTTATATCACCATATTACTATACAATCTGATTGGGTTGGAAAATCCCTCAAACAACACGCGAATCGCAACAATTAACGATTTAAACACCCGAAACCCTAGTTTCCGAACTCATAACAATTGACCAATCAAAACATCACCAATAGCCATGATATTTTAGTATGATGTAAATGACATACCTAGGGAGTTATTAGAACAAGAAACCTTAATCTTTAACCTCCGGAAGTAGCTTCATTGGGCAACCTCCGGTTTTGAACTAAACGAAGAACTCGATCAAATAACGAGCAATAGCAACGAGTTAGAGATGAAAAAGGCGTTCCATGGGATTGTACAAACCTGGAATTGAATGAAGATAACTTGGAATAGGCTGGGATGGTGAAAATCGCGAGGGCTTCACAAACTTCTGATTGGTGCTAGGGAATGGGGCGGCCAGATTATAATAATTTTGGGAAAGTTACAAAACAAGTCCTCCAGTTTGAAAAGTGTGATATCTTGATCAAAAAACTAAATAAATGGACTTTTAAAAAGTACCACAAGGCCTATCAACAAGAAATATTAAATCCCGACCAATAAACAATTTTTACGATTGCTCACGCCAATTAACGAGAATTTCCGGGTATTACAAGTTCACCCCCTTACATTTGGGTTCGTCCCAGAATCACGTTGTAACAGGAACGGATGCAGATAGAGCCTCACCAAATCGTCTTCGGATTCTCAAGTAGACCTGGAACCCCTCCAGTGCATCCACTACAGCTACACATGCCTAATCACCTTATTCCTCAAACGCTTTTCCTAATGGTCAAGATGGTGATGGTTCCTTTACATAATTTGACTTACTATCAAGTCCGATGTCACTAAGAGGCTCATGGGCCTCCACGTCTGCAAAAATCTTCCTCGGATGCGACATATGGAAGGTAGGATGAACTCCGTTAAGTTCTCTAGGTAATCCCAACCTATAAGCTACCTCTCCGACATGAGACAAGATCCGAAATAGACCTAAGAACCTAGAGCTAAGTTTCCCACACTTACGGAAATGAAAGTAAATTTGCTCTAGACATAGTAACAGACTTCCTTAAGGCAATCTCAACCTCAAAAACAACATCTACACGCTCGGGGGATTATCTAACATGGCACGCACAAGAAAAATGGTAGACAAAACTCCTACTGGCACCCGAGACAAACAGGACCGAAGCTTGTAGCTCATCAAGCAAAAGGTACCTAGAATGGTAGTATGCTACTTCTTAGCTAAACAATTATACATAAGGTTTCTAAAGGATGAGAAATTAAACGGGATAATATAATAAATAAGAGGAACTTTAACGTTATTAGCATGACTATTAGCCATATCTTATCCCTACCAAGACAGAACTTTAACACAATCAAGCACAAGTTGCCACACCCCGTTAAGCAATTTGCAGAAGTGTAAAATGGTAATGTAACAGACACCACTTGTCTCGAATACATTGTTTATAAAGAAACATTACTAACTAATTTACAATATATTACATCGTTCTAATTTCTTTTACAAACTAGGTGATACAAATCCAAGCCAGTCCTTTAACTGCTTCGCTTCTTACTAGTATAGTTACATCTATTCACATAGTCTCGATCGCAATCCAAACACGTAGCATACAAGAAATCTACTTCAAGAATCTGTGCACTTGAAAAGCATGTTAAAAGCGGGTCAATTGCGAATAGTTGGTGAGTTTCATAAGTTTCAACGAAATCAGTTTTGCGTACCACACAATCATAGTTTGTTTGTACGCGCGTATGTAAATATGTATATATGTTTGTATACATGTATATCTGTATGTTTGTATGTAGATATGTATGTTTATCTGTTTATGATTTAAATATGAAAAAATACAATGAGATCATGAATGTTTTTTCGCGTTATGTGTCTCCATTTCCCCTGTACAACCAATTACTGTGGTCCCCCTTCCGCCCACAAAATGATTCAAGTAATTATGTCTAATATTACATAGCATGTACGTATCAATTTATATAATTATGCTAAGTTATAATAAAGCCTTGGCTGTTTGTTCGTACCACATGGCCTCCACTGCCCACGTCAATCTTGTAAGGCCCCGAACCCCGGGAACCCCACAGTTGGTATTCATTCAAAACACTTGTAAAAATAATTAAACTTAAAAACAATTCTTTGCATTAAAATAACATCACAGAGTATAATTCGGCGAAAAACGTAAATAAATGAATGAGTTCCCAAAACCCAGGAATTTAACCCCAAAACCAAAATTTAGTATAACTTTTATAAGTCATTTGAAATAAAATGTTCATAAACAATTCTTCATTCCAGTATGCCCTTCACCGTCCAAGTAACTCCGTGAACGTCCAAGCGATAAGGCATTCTCTTCCTAACCTGAAATCTCACACTAACATGCACACAAAGTCAGCTTAAGCTGAGCGAGTTCAAGTTTTAAATAAGTAGCAAAAGTCTTAATAATCATTCCAACGGTTTTAAAACAGCAAACGGAAGTACATCGATTAGGTCACCACATTCAATAAATAGTCATTCTTACGTATGAGCATCTCTATACGTGCATTCCAATATATATATATATATATTTATATAACATTCAATAATAACATTTAGGGCCAAGAAAACGTACAACCCAAACACGTAACATTCGGCGCATGCAAACACAAAGTAGGCATACGCAACATTCAGTAGTCAAGACGACTACAACATTCGCCAAATATTGGCCATTCTAAATATATATAAATATATATACATACACACATTCTATAACATTCCAAGGCCTACCAATACTAGCAAGCCTATGTAAAATCATTAAAACATTTCATCAAGTGAGAAAACACTTAGGTGTGCATGCTAGCCCAAAACTTAAAAGAGTTAAACAGGGCATCAAGAACTCACCTGAAATCAATCGAACACCTGCAACGAGCTACGAAATCCCTAAGTGCACAATCACAAGCAAGGGCCTGTAAAGTATACACAACGTGTTACTAAGCTAGATCGTAAGAACACTCTTGCCTAATGGGCCGTTCAAGCCCAACACTTGGCCCAAGGCCCAACACTTGGCCCATGGCCTAAGGCCCAATGCTTGGCCCAAGGCCCAACATTTGTACCTCAGCCCCTACGACCTTTCAACTACCCAAATCCACCCTACGATTAAGATCGGGGCTAACCATGATGCACAACTCGCCCGTTGGTAATCAAATCGAGTCGAATACGCGCATAATAAACCTTAAAACCAATTGTTAAACGAATCAGCCCCAAATGGACCAAATTCCCATTTTAATCCTTTTATTCATCATAATTATGTCACCCGAGTTGATAGGGTTGACGGTTCCTTTTTACAACTCTCAATTTAACATTTAAACAAAAATTCGCGCACCGCCGACCCGATTGACGAAGCACCAACCAAAACAGCCCCGAGCATCAAAAAACTAATTTTCCCACAGCCCTTAGACTCCCCTAGGGCCATACAAAATGATTTGGTTGGTAATCCAACCGAATAACGCATCAAACTCAAAAATTTGCAATTCTACACCCGATAAACCCTAGTTTTCGAACTAAAATCGATTGACCAACCTAAACACCTCCAATGGCCATGAAATTTTAATATGATGTAAATTCCATACCTGGGGATCTTTCTACACCAGAAACTCTAATTTTTATCCACGGGAAGTGGGTCAATTACACCTTGGATGAAAATCTGTCCAACGAAAAGTTTCGGCAAAATTGAGCATCAAAACGATTAGGGGTGAACAAAAAGAGTGTTGGGGATTGTAGTACATACCTTGAACTACTTCTAGGAGCTTGGAATTGATCAAAAAGTCTAAGCAAAGAAGGGGAGGGCTGGTCTTCTTGGCCGATCGCTGCTGCAGCTGCTACTAGGGTTAGGTTTTTTTGATTAGTGTTATATTATAAAACATTTTCATTCTAGCCCCCGGAATTTAATAATAATGCAACTTGGAAGAAATTTTAAGCGATTAGACGTACCGGGATGATGTAAAGGCTTCCGAGAAACGTCGGATAAATCCCGAGAATTATACATACTCTACAAGCTTTAATTCTTAAAACCGGAATTAACGGGCGTTACAAATCTCGTGGCCTCCACTGCCCACGTTAATCCCATGGCCTTCACAGATTATGTTATTCCCATTTCCCTCACAGACCATGTTATTCCCATGTAAAATCAACCACTGTGGCCCCTCTTCCGCCAACAGCATGATCCAAGTAACTATGTCAAGCACAACATAATGTAGTATTTCCCATGCACAATTAACCACAGTGGCCCCCCTTCCGCCCACAACATTTATAATTACAGTAGAATCTTGGTATTCATGCCATAATCAAGTTAGTTTGTTTAGTTGCAGCAGATGTTGGCACAAAGGCCATACTCAACTTAGTTTGTTTAGTTGCAGCAGAACTTGGCACATAGGACATACTCAACTTAATTTCTTCAATTGCAGCAGAATCTTGGCGATCGCGCCATAATCAATTGAATACGTCAAAAGCGTCATGCATATAATCAATAGTACTATCCATATTCTACGGATCATACTCAGTTATCATATGGATCTTTCATGTGTCGGCACGTAGGTATTTCATAGGATAGTGCGTTCCCAAACAGGTAAATATATATAAACATGCTTTTCACCCCAAGAGTTTGTAAACAGTTTCAAAAGAGGGGCCATGAAACTCATGGTTTATTTGGTATTCAACACGATATCAGGTAGCGGTTTGATATGCTTGCTAGCACTCAATCCTATAATCAGTATTATAATAATATCATTATAATCTCCATACTGAACTAGGCTGTATATCTAGTCTGGGTATAGCTGTCACTCCTAGAACATGCCAATACGATTAGATTATGACGTTGTTCAATGTTAAAACCGAACTTGGCTCAGTTTCACAGTTTCACCAGCTAGGCCAAGTTGATCATTTACGCGTTTAGAAAACAGGTATAAGTATGTAAATTCGGGTAAACGTGTGATAAAATGATTAAATTTATAGAGAAAGATCATAGATTATATGTCTGGATTCACTACGAGGCTCGTTTTCGTTAATTTGGCTTAGAGAAAAACACGCACAAATCATCAAAACTGTCTGAGTTTCTCACCAAAAGTTCAGTTTTACTCAATTAGCCCAAAAATATGATTCTTGATCACTCTTGGTGTTTTGATATTTCAACAGATTCGTTAATCACAAACTTGCCGGTTTTTATTAGAATTGAATTTGTTTAAGGTCCAATTTTGGCATAACTAATTATTCTTTTAAATTATGAAAATTTACAAACTTACTAATTAAAATATGTAGATTTTTGTAAAAATATTTCTGGAATTATTTACTTATTTATTAAGTTAGAAAAATTCATTTTATATGTTATTTTTAACCCAAAAATTGTCCGTTTATACCAAACGATTTCTGAAAAATCTGATAAATTTCCTAAGTGACCCAAATGGCTTCCAAAATACCCTATAAAATTCCCAGAATCTAACAATCTTACCAAGTTACCTTTTTGAGTCAAAAACGAGTATAAAACTCGAATAAACGCAAATCCAGAAATCATAGCTAGGGTTTTTCAAATGACCCCAAATTTTATATGTGATCATATTATGCCATATATGAGTTCTTCAAAAAATTCAAAAATTTTCAATTACTTTAACTATTTTCCCAAATAAACGTCCCTAAACGGTAATAAATTCGCCAAATATTCTCGGATGGTCGAAAAATTACCAAATTTGGACAGGGACACATTTATATGGTCCCTTATAAAAATTATAAGCTAAAAAAAAGTACCTCACAATCTAATCCTAAACAGCCCCTAAATGAGTGTTTCGGCATTACCTTTGCGGTTTTCACTTGTTTCAACTCTTTTCCTCAAATTTCTAGGTTCTTCTCCTTCTAAGTAATGTAACTAAAGGTCCTATATCACAAAACCAAGCATGTATCATCAAAAGATCAGCCTTGAAACTTAAGGTTTCGGTTAAGGCTTTAAACCGAACTTTTGAACCTTAAAATCGCGATTTAAACCCCCTAATCCGTATTTATGGCCAAAAAGGTCCTAACCATGTGTACGATCAAAAAATGTTTTGGAGAATTTTTAGGGTTTTTGCATGTCAGAAGTGATTTTTGGTAATCAAACTATGGTTATATGTAATTAAACATGATAAAATTAATCAAAAATGCTCAGATTACCTTAGGGTTTGTATGGGGAAAGGAAGAACAGGTCTTGCTGGTCCAGAAGATACAAGAATATTGTGAAAATATCTTTCAATTTAGGTTATTATAAAAAGAAAACTTAACGCGGGGAAGACCTCTTTGGCGGGCCGAAAGTTAGGGCCCCATTTTGGGCCCATTTGCCTTGTTTTGCTTGCCCAAACATGAATTCCCTAGTCCAATTTTATTTCAGGTTCGGCTTTTGGTAATGTAACATCCTAAAATTTTAATGTTGAATAAAGAATGTTATGTTTAGTGATTTCGCGTTATTGATTAATTAATATCTAGTAAGGAGCGGATCATGGACTTAGATTAATTGAGATGGATTAAATGAGAATATGCCTTAGGTCCATGGGCTTTAAGGGATATAAATATCCCCTAAACCCTAAAACATCACTCATTCCATCTTATTCTCTAACACTCCAAAACACACCCACACCACTCACACCGCCGGCGGCCGAGGAAGAGGAACGAGCGAGATCCGAGAGAGAGTGAGCGATTAGTTGTGATTAAACAAGTTAAACGAGATCCAAACAAGCACAAAAAGGTATGATTCTTGATCTTTGAAGTTTAATGATCCAAGCTTTATAGTGTTTATACGACCGAAAACGGTTAGGAAGCGTAGTGGGTGACGTCGAACCATAACAAGGGTGTTAAAATCGCCAAAAATGCTTTATAGAAACCAAACAACGGCGGAACTGGGCAACTTCGCCTTCAAAGCGATAACTTCGCCTTCAAAGCGATAACTTCGCCTGAGGCCAAGTTCGCCTAATTGATAACTTCGCTTACGGCCAAGTTCGCCTAACTGGTAACTTCGCCTGAGGCCAAGTTCGCCTAATTGATAACTTCGCTTACGGCCAAGTTCGCCTAACTGGTAACTTCGCCTGAGGCCAAGTTCGCCTAATTGATAACTTCGCTTACGGCCAAGTTCGCCTAACTGATAACTTCGCCTAAAGCTAAGTTCGCTTAAGGTTTAACTTCGCTTAAAGTCAAATTCGATTAGAAAATAAATTAAAAACCTAATGAAAAATGTGTTAAGACAGTTAATGGAAATAAAATTTTTTCAAGCTGACCTGGCAGCTCGACCCCAGCCAGGGGCTCTGCCCCTTGGACCCTGCTAGGGGCTGCCGCCCCTAGACCCTGCTGCCAGGGGCGCTGCTCCCGGACCCCCGTTCGTTGTGGGTCATATAAAGATAGAAATGCAATATGAGAAGTGATAGTTAATTGATGCGTATACTTGTTATACAGTTAGCCGTGCACAACTGAAGAAAGGGATTACGATTAACGGTGAACGTAACCGTGTTCAGGTGAGTTTCTAGCCCCATTCCTTGTTATGTTTTTGGGGCTGTGTGCATACTCGATGTGTTGTTAATACATTTATCCTAAGTGATAAGTGTATGCCATATGTGATATACGTGATATGTATGAATGATTGCTTGATGGTACGTGAACGATCTTCGGATATTGCACGTACCGTCAGGTTGTAACGCTATGTATAAGGTAAGTATGATATGTATGCTTATGTGTATGAATGTAATAAAGTTAATAAAAGAAGGAAAAGACGGTTGTATGGTTGTATGGTTACGAAAAGGGTACCGAGCCCTAATAATACTCGAGGTATGATGTATGGTTGTATGGTAACGAAGAGGGAATCGAACCCTACTAATATTCGAGAACTAGGGACCAGACCCTTATAATATCTGTGATGTTAGGGACCAGACCCTTATAATATCTGTGATGTTAGGGACCAGACCCTTATAATATCTGTGATGTTAGGGACCAGACCCTTATAATATCTGTGAGGTTATAGGGCGAAAGGCTCTTTAAAACGTAGGATTATGTATGTAAAGAAAATATGAATGAAAGTATGAAAGTATGAAAGTATGAATGAAAGTATGAATGAAGGTATGAATGAAAGTATGAAAGTATGAATGAAAGAATATAAGTTTATGTGTATTGTATAGTGTCTGATTAACTAGAACTCACTCAGCGTAGCTGACTTTTAGTATGCACGCAGGTGAGTAGGATGAGGCAGCTCGCTTGAGGAGACACGTGGCACTGAATAAGAGGCTGGCATCGAAAGACTCAAGACGTTTAAGTTTAATGTTTCGTTTATTTTGAAAGACAAAATGATGTTTTAAGACAAGACATGTTTTGTTATGAAAGTTTTTAAATTCCGCGAATGTTTTAATTAACTCTGATATTTAGAACTGCGTTTATGAGTAAATCCAACACGAAAGTAGGGTTACCGGTGACGGGGCCTTACAGGTAAGAAAAATATATCGGGTACGACAAATAGCGCGAAAATAATTGTTTTTGGCCAATTTCTTGTTAATTTAGAAAAACATACCATTTGTTTGTAAAATTCCAAAATATTTTGACAAATCGCGTAAAACATCCCAAGTAAGTGTTTGTAGATCTTTTTCGGCTTAATGGATGATACATTACTTGTTTTGGAACTAACTTTCGCGTTTAAAGTTTTAGCGGGTAGTTAAATGAGTATGTATTTGTTTAACTGGTTTGCTATCATACAAAGGCCATAATATCAATATGTTGGATTAAAATATACTTATATCATTTATAGATGCCCCCTGGATATCCGGGTCATAACTAGACCCGTTTGGTTATTCGTTCGTTCTTAATGCAATAAGCGGTTAATCGCTTATTCAAAATGGTGTGTACCCAGTTTTGTCACGAATATCACACAAGTAGCATTTAGAACATGGAAGGTAATGGTAAACTGCTAATAACATTGATCAAGTGTGATTAGTTGTTTAAACTAATAATACGTAACTAATTAAAATTAAACTAAAAAAAACTAAGCTTTTTATAAAAAAATTGGGTTTTAACCAAATGAGAGAAACGACTACCTAGGTAATGGAATCCTAGTAGTTAAACTAATAGTTAACGAACTTGACTTGATTGAAAAACAATATCTAAAAAATATGACACTAAATACCACTAAAGTATGCTAAATCGCCTCCCGGCCTCACCAACGACACCCTACAACTCTAATGACATGTGAAGCTCAATTGTTAAAGGTTTGGATCACCTCACGGTCTCACCTTACCTAATAATACTATGGTATCCCAAAACCCAAATCACCTCCTGGTCTCTTTTAATACAATATATATTAATATAAAGGGGGTATTTTTAATTAATTGGAACACGACTTGTATCACAATAATCTAAAGGAACCTGGGCTAACTTACTCACAAAAGACAACGATGACATAACACCAAATTGCATCCCGGCCTCTCTAGAGATTGAACAATGATAAAATCTAATTTGCTCTCAATAATTATTCCTACGGTTTTTCGACCATAAACCGCAAACAAGTTGAAAACACAAAGTAGACAACCTAATCATGCATCTAACAATCACCAACGACTATCAAATACAAGTGGAATAATTATTAAAGCAAAAATTAGATTCAATTAGGCATATATATCATGACCAAAATAATTAAAAACTTTACCAAAGCATCAAATCAACCAACGTCGATAATAAAAGTTCGTCAAACCATCAATCTAACATAGTAGTCACCCAAAACCTTTGTAGTACAAAATTTTTAGCCACTCATAACAAAATATGAAACAAAATAATATATAAATTATTGTTCATCGTAAAGGAAGACAAAATAAAGTTGAGCTACTTGTATGCTTCTTATTTTTTGTTCTTTTTCTCTCACTACCGTCGCTGTGGACTTTTAATACCACCGTCCAAATTGCTTTCTCTTTTCTTTTCTTTTTTGTTGTGAGCTTCCAATCAAAACCAACAATGAGAAGCTGTTGACTTTTTTTTTCTTCTCTTGGTTTCCTGTTTTGAGCCGACAAGGAACTCCGTGTAAAAAGTCAAATGAGATAAAAAAAAATAAGTAAGCCATATTAATTTAAATAACTTAAGTTTAGGTTTTTTTCTTTTCTTTTTTTTTTTCTTTTTATTTTTATCGTAACTTACAATTATTAGCTTCTTTTTTATACTTTATTTTAATTACTTGAAAGCATGAATTATTAACATTATGCAAACTTGGGTTTATTATGTTTAGTAAAGAATGCTCAAATTTAGCTCATTGTCACTTAGAACCTTAAAAACCCACATATGAACCAATTAGGAGTATATACAATAAAAACCTGGCTCAAAATACTTGAAAGTATAGGAATATTGTATATAATATTATATATAGTTTTAGACCAAGTCAAATATCCCCACACTTAAACCTTTTTCGTCTCTGAAAAAAATAGTCTGCACAGGATCATAACCGAGATACAGTATAAACCCACAACTCTTGAATTTTATTTTATTTTTAATATTTAAAAACTATCAAACACATTATTCGTGATTCCCAATATACTTATCCGCTTTAAACGTTGACAACTACACAGCTGTCCACTTAACAGAATTCACCTGATAAGATAAATCTGGTTGATTGCCAGTATTGTTGTCCACCTAAACCCATGCCCTTTAATACTTACCGAGACAAGTAAGATGCGACAAGTTTATTAGTTCATATGATCTAATGGGACCCACAATTAAGAACAATTTCACACGGTTTTACCGGACCCGAGCCACCCCAACTTGACTTAAACCTTATATCTAATTGATCAAAACATGTTGTGCCAATTATAAGAACAGCTAAAGACGATCAAGGATATTGTTAATCCACAAACGCTTAAGCATTAAGGTCTACATAGCAGCCATTAGATATGATTAAGGTATGTATTAAGTAACTAACTAGTAAATTTCCCCACTACATGACATACCCCGTTATCAAGCAACACCCAAAAGTCCATCTCCATGGGTGAGTATGCACGAATTCATCTGTCGACTTACGTATGATATGTCCCTTGTGGTCCATTTCTTAATGGTATTAGGACGTGAGCAAGGGGACCCCATATGACTAACAGCATGATGATCAAGTCAGTAGTGTATTTGTACTTTGAAGTACGGGATGATCATGTTTAATGACTTATACATGGTAGAAAAAACTGCATGTTTGCTATTTGAGCTCTTTTAATATTCATAAATCCACTTAGGAGATATGAATATCCAGATGATATACCGCATAAAGACCCATAGTCTCCGAACCACGGAGCATCCCATCAATACAGGATTTAAGGTTATAAAACCATACGCCTATGAAGTGTTAACCACTAGAACTAGAAGTATGAAATTTATGTTTATGTCACAGGCTACATAGGCATACCCTAACGTTAAACCTACTCAAGCATCATATGATTAGTCTATTCAGATTTCTATTAAATTTTAATTTTTTACGATCAAACTAAACATATGGCTTGAGTATGGCCCGACCTTTCATCCCATTTTCTATAGTCTAATATGTATCCCACTAAAAACCAAGCAATTTAAGTTCAATTAAGTCTACAAGCATACTGTCCTTTCATTCTTAAGGGCTGAGCCTACTGACACATCAAACACAGAGTCTACCTGTTCAGTTACATCCCAGTATATATGTTGATCTAAAAACCTTTTTTTTTATAAAATTTTTCAAGAGTGTTGTCAAAATTTATCGGTAAATTAATATCATCTCCTGTTTAATACAGAAAAACAATTTGCAGGGACAATTTTTTTTAACATTTTTTTAATTATTTTTGTTTTCTTTTTAAATTTTTATTATTATTTTTTTAAAAGAAAAACACCAATTTACCATCCCCACACTTAAAATCTGCATTATCCCCAATGTAGGAATAGAAAATAACAAAAAATAAAGTAGAATTAAAATCTAAAACAAGTAAAGTGGAACAGACTCCCCTGGTAGTGATGCAATTCTCTTCACAAGTCTTGTTCCTAGGCGACCATATTGCATTTGATTCGCGGCCGCAGCTTCTGGGTTTCCTCAACAATATGATAGGCTTAAAAAATCCTCATCGGAATGGAGATTGAGTACGGACAAGAAAATCCAATCCTTCAAAATAAAACTCAAAACAACCCAATGCAGACATCAAACAAACTCTAAGGACTAAAACAGACTTAAAGAAAAATAAAATAAATTAAATAAAGAAGAATAAAAATAAAAGAAAATAATGCAACTAAGGTTTATACAAACTCTACAACCCGGGCGAAGTCCCGAGTGTGCTCTCATCCTCTACTCTCTAAGCGGATCAAGGTAGATCGCCTCCTCCTGCTCGCGATCACCAAGTGGACCTCCAACATAATTCTTCAGTCTATGCCCATTCACTTTCAAAGAATGTGTTGAATAAGTAATTACAAGCCAGGAATCTAGTCGCAAATCGATAAGTTAATGCTTGTTCAATACGTTAATCATTGATGCATTAGATGGATGATGAATACATTAGGGATCTAGAGAGAATCCAGCAGCATAACATTACAGGGAATAAATATGGCACAGACTTCTGTGCAAACTAACTATGGAAGGCCTATTTATAGGCAGGCCTCATTTGTTACACTGTAGTAACGAATGAGCCTTCTCATTCATTAACATTCCTAACGAATAATTCTTTCATGGCCCCATTCGCTAAACACCCTTAGCGGATGGGTATACCTTAACGAATAAGCCACCATTCGTTACACTGTAGTAACAAATGGGCTCTTCCATTAACGGATGAGCC